>NC_087215.1:6944080-6961580 GCF_015104395.2 Macrobrachium nipponense | reverse complement strand
CCTTTATTCTCCAGTCTTTTATGGGGCAATTGATGAGCGGGCTGGACGACGGCCAAGAAGTCTAAAACGCAAGAGTTTATCGTCCGTAGACTATCGTTGTTGCGCGCAATATGACCTAGATATATTGGACACGTTGCATTTTATTACGCGGAGATATTATTGTGTGGCCGGTTCTTCTTCCATTCTGAGGCAGCTGACCCTTTTAGAGACTGCTTTCGTAGGAGTTTCATTAAAGGAAAATTAACAAACTCGCCAAATATTTCGACGACGTCATGTAACCCAGGCAGCCTTCCTTTGCTTTCCAACTGCAAAACTTTCCCTTACGATGATCTGATATTATTCTTCTATTATATTCATTCGTACGTTTCTGTTTCGTCTGAAAAAGAAAGAGGGTAATATCATTTTCATTTCTCGCGCTTCAGGGAAAGATATTTACGGATTCTACGGTATTCTGGCCTTTGAATAAATTAATTGCGAACTCTATTAAATCAAGCAAGAAATGCGCCGATGTTTTTTCGGCGCAATCGAGTTTTCTGTACAGCGTATAGTGTGCTCTGTGAAGCTTTCGATGTATTGCAGTTTGAAACTCAACCACGACCTGGCAGCTCAGTTGCTCCCCAGATACGGTTATGTGTAGACCGAGATATGCCGTTGGTGACGCTTACCGGGTTAAGGACTTGGGTTATCATAATTACTAATAGTTAAAATGGATTTAGAATTACTTGATTACAAGCTACTCGAGTATATACAGAAGATTTTGACCAATTCCTGATTATTTTGATGCTGTTCAGTGGACTTCCTCAGAGACCAGGAAGTATTTATTGAAGTATATTAATATTCATTCTCAGCGCCTCAATGGCGTGATCGGTATGGTATTGACCTGCCACCTCGATGGCCGCGAGTTCGATTCTCAGGCATTTCATTTTAACTATTAGTAAAGCCGTTGGTCCCGTTGCTGAATAACCACTGGTTCCATGCAACGTAAAAACACCATACAAACAAACAATACATTAACATTCAGCAATTATTTTTAAGTGTTATCCGATTTCACCCCCGCTCCCTCCCCCCCCCCCCCCCCTCCCCCCGCCTGATAGCTTTCCCGTACTATTTCTTCAGAAGCCCAGAAGAGGGAGGAACGTAAGTAAGCCCAGCTGATCTCCCCACGGGGCAAAATGCCCCCGGGGAAATATCATATTCATTTCTCTCCCGTCAGGGTTGATATATGGATGGTAGTATAGGAGTTAGTCCTTTAATTCTCTCTCTCTCTCTCTCTCTCTCTCCTCTTCTTCTTCTTCTTCTTCTTCTTCTTCTTCTTCTTCTGTCCTGTACAACTTGTTCTCTTAGACCCTTTCCCTTCATGTCATTCCATAATTTATTTTTCCACCTGAACTTTGGCCTCTCTCTCTCTCTCTCTCTCCCTCTCTCTACTCTCTCTCTTCCTCTCTCTTTCTTATTCGCCTAGTGTTTTTCTATTTTGTTCGTTTCTTTATTTTCGCGTTTTCGTTTGATTTTGCCAGTTGTAGAAACGACAGAGTGAAAATGTCTATTGTTCACAAATAAGTCTCATCGGTTTTTGAGATCTGCGTAGGACATCGAGACGTTGCTCATTTATTTCTATCTTTTGTTTAGGTTATATATCCTTTTTATGCATGTTTCCTTAGTTGGCATTTGTATATTTGAAGATGTGTGTGTGGACGTAGGTCACAAAGCAAATCATCATTTAGCGACGTTCGTTCTGAAATAATTCATATAAAAATCCATAAAACCTACGCTTTTAATCGTTACAGAAGACTAGAATTTTTTATTAAAGGTTTTGTAAATTACGTTTTTATTATGGAAAGGGAATTTGGTTAAATTTCCTTAATTACAAACAACTCCAGCATTAAAACTTGATCGTTGTGTCTTGTCTGCTACATGTAACATGAAGTGAGTTGAATTTGGATTGAATATGGAATTTAGGCCAAGGGCCAAGCACTGGGACCTATGAGGCCATTCAGCGCTGAAATGGAAACTGACAGTAAACGGTTGATAGGTACAATTGGAGGAAAACCTCGAAGCAGTTGCACTATGAATCCTGTTGTGAGGAGGTGGAAAGTCAGATGGAAGAAAGAGACTATGGAAGGAGGTACAGTAAAATGAACGAAAGGGGTTGCAGCTAGAGGGCCGAAGACATGCTGCGAAGAACTTAAGTAATGCCTACAGTGCAACACCGCATGAGATCACTGACGCCAATACCTCCCTACGTGGAACATGGAATGAGGCGGTCTGATGAACAAAGCTATCCCTTGTCCCACCTCCGTTCAGTGTCTCTCTCTTGAAGGCAAACCCGTGGTTTTTTTATGAAGCTGTTGCCGTTTCGTTCAGCGTTCCTCTTGGCCATTTATTTCCCCTGGATATTGTGGGCGGAGTCTAACCTCGAGTAATCCCGTTCCGTTCGTATTTCAACTTAGTCGGTAGTATTTGGAGAGAGAGAGAGAGAGAGAGAGATGAGAGAGATAGATTTGAGAGAGAGAGAGAGAGAGAGATGCTTTTACCGACGAAGGATTACAGGAAAACTAAATCCAAGTTAGGAAAAAAAGCCGGAACAAGAAACAGGAACGGAAAGAGTGACGTTGTCATTATGTGTCGTTTATGTTGTGGCTTTTGGTAATCCCGGTCCATTCCGCGTCTCTCTCTGGGGAGAAAGGGAGTGGGGGTGGTGGGGTGAGGGGGGGGGGGGGGACCATTCGCTTGTGACACGAGCGCCCATAGAGCAGAATGCTCATATGAGAGAAAACCAACAACTAATAAAAAAATATAAAATGATGGAGAAAACGAATGATATAATAACCATAGAAATGGCGTATGAATATAAATAGATAAGTAGCAAATGAGAACTGTTAGGAAAATTAATGGAATATTAACCATGACAAAAGCACTTGATTAAATACAATTTCTGTCATTTTAATGAATATTGGTTCAGAATAATTACAAGAGATGATAGAAAGGGTTACGAGCTCACAAAGGGCGTTTAATGCTTACCTTGGGCATAGAAGGACCTACATTAATTACCTGTCAAGTAGACTATACCATAGTGCGCTGTAAAGGGAATGAAAGACCCCCCCCCCCCCATGGGTGGGCCGTTACAGAGGCTATGCGCTGCTCTTTTGCTGCTACTGTGTAGCGTCGTAATGGTTTGGCACTACCAAGGATCCCGTAGGGGATAGTGCCGTCAGTGGACCTCATGCGGAGCACTGTTGGCATTACTTAGCGTTCTTGCAGCGTAACCGGTTCGGCCCCTAGCTGCAACCACTTTCGATCCTTTTACTGTACCTCCTTTCATATTCTCTTTCTTTTCATCTTACTTTCCACCCTCCAAACCCTCCCCAAACCTCGATACATGTGCAACTGCTTTGAGGTTTTCCTCCTTGTTACACCTTTCAAACCATTTTACTCAATTTCCATTTCAGTGCTGAATGACTCATAGTCCCAGTACTTGGCCTTTGGCCTAAATTCTATATTCAACGACATTACCAAGGAATGTCAAGTGAGTGGGTAGCCTGTCTTAACTTATGACACGAGAATGTAGGTCAGCTGTGCATCTTACGGGCTAATGATTAACTTTTCACTATGACTTTTCTTATTCTGAAAAGTTGCGTTGCCTAGTGTGTGGAAAACTTTTTTAGTAATTAGTGGAATGCTAGGACGGGGGTAAATGATGTTTGGTCATTATTAAAAAGCTGAAATCCGATGAAAAACAAACCAGATAGATAAAAATCTCGTAGTGAACACGGTTGATGGCAGTGCTTAGAATGTTCAAGGGAAGGCGATTCAGGCTTTTCCAGCGGTCAAGGATTCATTGCGTAATAGTTGGGGGGTGGCTGGGGAATTCAAGATGGGGGTTGTGGGCTGGGGGGGGGGACTTCAGGCGTCCAGGGGTAGTAAAGACGCTAGTGATGGGTCAAGTCATAGTAAGTTACGTATTTAATGATTCCTGCCTCCCGCCGATATGCCATATTCCCCAAAAATAGATCCGTTATATTCCAAATGAGTTTCCAGGCTGCTTGAAAAATATATATCTTGCTTGCAATGCAACTGTTTGCTGTGTTTAGTCATCCATATTTTCCATCTCCCAATTTTTATTTATTTATTTACTTTTACTTTTTGTATTCCATGCCTAATCCGTTGCTTCGGTAAAATACGAAAGTGAGGCGACAATTTAACTAATATATGTGTCGGATTTTTTTCCAGTGTAAAACAATTGTGTTTAAAAATTGGAAGAAAATTGAAGCGCCTTTCTGATCCTGTGATGACAAAATTCTCCAGAGAAATTTCCATTTGTATTTCCGCTCCAGCGAATGATAAATGACGTATATGGGATTTTGCACGAGTTCATTTATCTTATTCATTTCTTTTATTGTTTTGGTCATCGCAAAACTAGATTGGGGAATCTTGTTTGCGTTAGAGAGGATTGTATATCATGACGTTCAAGTATTTTCTTACGAATACAAGTGAAAGATTTACTGGCTATTCTGACCAGCACCTCATATGATTAACCAGCATTGACCAAAGGCTCAACATGTTTGCGATAACTTAACGACGCGTGTTTATGACATGAAGTTCGTGGGTATCATGTCTTTTGATGTAATAAACCTTTTTGACTCATTCCATGAGGTAGCTTGCAAACTATATTTTAACTGTTGATCCACTATACTTGGTAAAGGTTTTTCTTTAAAATGATAATTTGTGACAAGTTCTTTTCTCTTAAGCTTTCATCTCAGTGTGTGTGTGTGTTTTATCAGTACCTTATCACATAACTGTCATAACAGGATAATGTGTCGCCATCTTGATTACGTTGCCTGAGACCCCAACAATGACATTACTTAACCACAACAATCAGGTCATTTACCGTCCAAGTGACTTCGAATTTCGTGATAACAAGACCTCTTAGCGTAATCTCGGTATACTATTTAGGTCAACTTACCGCCTGTAATTTCCTTATAATGAGGTTAACGTAGCATTAAGGCAATTTCTCTATAACGAGGTTTCCTACCACCGGGAATGCCATTCGACTTTTTCAGTTGAGTCGGCCGTTTAGACTTTTTTTTAAGTAGGTCAACTTTATCGCTCGCATATGTTACCAAATATTTTGTTCAACTGTTAGAGTTTTGTGTTGCCATATGCTGTCTGTTTGCAGTTGCTGAGGTATAGACTATATTCTCGTTGTATTTTCTATTCTGCCTTCCTGATAAAATATAGTAAACTAGATATAACTAAAGGCATATTCTAGTGCTGGTCGAAAAGCTGGTATTACTTCTGTTGCCTTATTAGTAGCATCACTTTTCAAGTAGATGAACTTTATCGCTTGCATATGTTACCGGATATTTTGTCTTGGTAGTATTACTTTTTAAATAGATGAAAACTTTTATAGCTTGCATATGTTACCGGATATTTTGTCTTGGTAGTATTACTTTTCAAGTAGATGAACTTTATCGCTTGCATATGCTACCAGATATTTTGGTGACCGTTGATTTTGTGTTGCCATATGCTTTCAGTATGCAGATTTTGAGATGTAGACTATCTTCTCATTGTATTTTCTATTCTCTGCACCTAATATAATATAGTAAACCATGATTATCTTGATATAACTAAAGGTATATTCTAGTACGGGTAGAAAATGTGGTAACACTTTTCTACCAGTATATACAACAGCTTCAATAACTTAGCATCTCTTGAAAGCAAGAAGATTTGATCTCCCGGAGATAGAGAGCAGAAGTTTAATGGCTTCCAGAGGGAGGCAGATAAGAGTTTCAATGCTGGGGATGGGGATGGGGGTAGGGCCCGAGTGGCGATAGTGGGAGGAGGAGTAGGAGTAGGTAGGGGCTGGAGTAGGAGTAGGAGTAGTCAAAGGCGCCGCCAGATGGGACTACTCCCAAGGCCTCTAAAAGTCCTGCCCTGACACTTTTAAACGCCTTGCGTTCGACTCTTCGACTGTCGCTCGGAAATTGGGTCGTTTGAATGGTCTCTCTCTCTCTCTCTCTCTCTCTCTCTCTCTCAGTAGCAATAGCAGTACTGCTTTTTTCGTGTGTTTAATATGCAGCCCGTGTGGTGACAATTTAATCATGTTAATATTCAGTTAATTTTGTATATCACAAATGTAGTTTTCATGCTTCACATTTTAAATTGTTTCATTGTATGTGTATGTGCGTACGAATATATGTATGTATGTATATCTCATACTCAGCGTTCATGATTTTCTCGTAATGGGAAAGAAGTTTATGCTTTCATTCAGGCATTATTTGTATATTGTCACTACATATTAATTTCTTCTGGGGGTAATTATATCTCACCATCGTGGATTGCTAATCTTCTTTATTGTTATTTACTCTGTTGTAACCACCATCAGAACTATAAATCCGGGGTTGTCTAGTCAGTATGCATTTTTGGGTCTTGGAGTTGGTTTCTGTCTTTGCGGTTCTTTGAAGTGATAATGATTATTGTGATGATACAGGGAAATATCAGTGGTACTTATGATGATGATGTATGTAATTATCGTCATACTTATAAGCATGATTGGAATGTGTCTGGAACGTTTTTTACATTTACTAGTGTAATATTCGAGCTCTGATATATAATCTCTGCCACATTTTCTAGTTTTTTCATAAAAGAACCAACAAAAATCCTTTTATAAAGTATAAAAAAAAAAACACCACGGATTCTTTAGTTCTGGGGAGGTTTTTTTATCTATTAATTTAGGAACAGGGAAGACAGCGAAATTGTGCACAAAACAATAAAAAAAGTTGCATTAAATAAAAAATAACACCACGAATCCTTTAGTTCTGAGGATGTTTCTATTTATTTAGGAACAGAGAAGACGACGAAATTGTGCACAAAGAAATGAAAAAAAATACATTAAATAAAAAAAAGATTAGAATAATTAACTCTGAGGATTTATTTTTATTTATTTAGGAACAGAGAAGACTAAGAAATTGTGCACAAAGCGATAAAAAAAGTTTCATTGAATAAAAAAAAAATTTCGAATTCTTTAGTTTGGAAAAATATTTATTTTATTTAAGAGCAAGCAACAAAGGCCAAGAAACCGCGAGGACATAAGGTGGTCCAGCCCTGGACGATTAGATCGTGCCAGTCGCCAGAACGGGGCTGAAAGATGACATTTAATAGCTGATTGAGGTTGGAGGAAGCGTCCTTTCAATAAAGGGAAGATTACATTGGCATCAGGGGCCATAAAGGTCTCCCCGAAGGGTTAAAAGAAGGGAAGTCTTGGCCGGGCATGTATTATTGCGTCATGGCGGGGGTGGAATGTGAAGGGGTAAGGGTTGGGGTGAGGTCTTGACCTTAGATGAGGCGGGGGGGGGGGGGGGGGGGGGCGGTTGGTATTGATGAACATAGAAGTATTTGTTCTTGAGGTCTAAGCTTAACGCTTTTTCAATGGTACTCTTAGTATAATAACCTAATTGGCGGTGGCCACTGCATATGAAGGATACTAATGGCAGTAATGTTAATAATGGTGTATATAGTGATCTTCACACTCATCAGAGGCATGCTCATAAACGTGTGGTCTTTATGGGTAGATTGGTGAAAGACGCAAGCAGCTCAGAGTAGTCTTTTAGTAAAATATTTGCTTATGCATTTTGGCCGTTTTTCACTCTCTAGACCTTTTCATTGCCTTTTTTTTCTTACTTTCTTCGGATGATGTGGATTTGACAAAGCCTCGTCCAGTTCGGAAGATTTATCCCGATGGTGAATGAGGGAGAATGCAAGCATGAACGCACTAAAGTTTCTCTCTCTCTCTCTCTCTCTCTCTCTCTCTCTCTCTCTCTCTCTCTCTCTCTCATGCTACTGTAATTTCACAATCTAAATTTAACATTACAGAGAGTAAACAATCCTCATTTATTTCAAAGCATGAAAAACTGGATGTCCTTTTCTAGCCCAGCCTCAAAAAAAAAAAAAAAAAATTGTATAACACCACGTAACTAGATATTCTTTCTTTGTTTCTCCAACATTCACGTCTCTCATTTCCTTTCCTCTTTCTTGACAGTCCTCATTCATGGTGCAACATACAGGCTTCATCACTCTTGCAGAATCCGCCCAAAACTTTCCTGCATTTCATTCCGCTTTTCCCTCTGTTGTGGCCTAAGGTTTCCCTCTTCCCCAACCGCCACCTCATTTCCCCCCTGTCTCCTCTTCCCCCTCCTCCGCCCCCCTCTTCCTGTGTTATCTTGCCTCCTCCACTCCCACCGAATCACAAAGTATTAGTCGGTGTTGGAATGATGAGAAAACAGGCCACCATAGAGAGGGAGGAAGAGAGGGGGGATGGAGGGAGAGAGAGTCTGGTCTGAGTTTGCCAAATGCATTTCTTTGGATTTTGGGTTTTGGGAAAGTTTGTGGTGTATTTCATTCTACCTTGTTTGTGGTGACTTACTTTAGAAATTCATTTTGTATATCGTTGGTCATCAGTCTTTGGCTGTGACTTCGGATCTCCGAGCTTCTTTGCAATTCATTTCTTGCGTTTAAACTTTTAACAAGTTGATTACTACTGGTCCGTAGAGTGCTCTAATAATTTTATATGGCTGCTTTTATGATTAACGTTTTTGATATTGAAGTCCACCGTCCTACATGTGTTGATATTATTGCTTCTATGAAACCTCCTGTTGCTGATGCCCACGAAGCAATTATGAAGACTTGAAATAGCCTATACGGAGGATTTTTTTGTTAATCGTATTCCTTGTTTCAGTGGTATGTTACGAGAACAACATACAGCAACATACTGTAGAATTAATATAGATATGGGTTCTTATCCGATATCTTACTATTTGATTGAAAGTTGAATAGTACTTTATTTGTGAAGTATAGGCGGATTTATCTGACTGTAACCATATGTATATGTGTAGAATCTACTGGCCATTTTTACCAGATACATATGTAATTGTAATAGCCACAATGCCCTCTTAACTTCTCGAATTCTTGGCGCTTTTTATGGATAAGCTTGTCACTACAAAACCATTAGGATCCAAGTGCAAGATATATGAAGAAAGATGATGTCCGGTAGCGCGAAACGAACCCGGGATACCAAAAAAACCCGTATAAAAAAAAAAGGCGCGAAGAAATCGAGGAGTGAAGAGGGCATTCTGGATACATACACATACCTATATTTGTGTGCTTGGGTGTATGCGTGTATGTACACGCGTACGAGAAGGCGAAGAGTATCATTCGCTTTTAACTTGGTAAAAAGGTTCGCTGTAGACGCCAGCAATTTCGTCAAAGCGAGTTTTTCGTTTTCTCTTTTTCGAGATCAAGCCGAGTGACATTCGTATTGAGTTTGTTCCATTGGGTCATAACTGACGTTTATATTTAGTTTATCCGCTCTCTCTCTCTCTCTCTCTCTCTCTCTCTCTCTCTCTCTCTCTTTTCAATGGAAAGGTTTTTCGCTGCTTTGCACAGTCGGCTACCTGATGGATATTGCACATTATTGCATTTTGCATCCGGCAAAAACACGCCATAGCCGTTTTCGATTCATTTTTGTTTGTTTTGATTTTTGTTTAGCCAATGAATGATCATTTTTTACTTCGAATCGAATGCATTAATGCGCGTAGGGTGTAATGAAGGGTGTTGTGAATTCTCTCTATTTTTATTCTTTTTTTTTATTTCATTTATTTATTTATTTATTTTGAAGGGTAATTTTGACTTTGAAGCGAGAGCTTTAATGGAAATTGGGAAATATTATCTGATGGTTTTTATTCTACACCAGTTTTTTATCTTTTTTTTTTATTTTGATTTGAATGATGATAATACGAACATTTTAATATACATGGAACCGGAAGGAATTTTGATGCAGTTCTTCTAAAATTGCCTGGATGTCATGATACCGGCCACATGAAGCATTTTGTGCTTCTGTTGAATCAGCGCAGCAGTAATGCTGTCTGTGCGTAGAATGAGTGTCTAAAGGTGCCTTCATATCTTCTTCTTCTTTCCCACAGTTATCCCTAGAGAAGGGGTCGGTTACCTGATGCGGCTTCTCCTCCTCCACTGCCTTCTATCAAAGGCCTCATCCCTCCACCAAAAACCTCTTCTCTCCATATCTTCCTTCACTTTACCTCGCCATCTCATTCTCTGTCTCCCTCTCCATCTTCTTCCTAACAGGTTCCTCCCAAGCCCTCTTCATTCCCTCCTCGTCATCCATCCTCAACACATGCTCATCTGGCCCATACCACCCTCAATCCGTGGACACTCTATCCCCCTTTGTCATCTTTACTAATAAGCCTGCCCGTCCTCCTTCTTTATTTCCTCATTTCCTCTCTCTTCATGCAGCGATAGTTCCATAATCCACCTCAGCATTCTCGTCTCTGTTCTCTCAAGCTTTACTTCCTCCAAAGGCGCCTTAATATCATGAAATATTAAATACAGTAATGCGGCGTATAACTTTCTAACGAGTATATTTAAAGTAAGTTTGAGTTTATATTGGGGATGCACTGAGTATTTGATTAGCTGTTTTAATGTAAATTTAGATTATTTCTTTAAATTTTGAGAAAACAACTAACGGGAAAATTCAATGACTTCTTTAAAGAAATCCCTTCAGAAATTTAGGATGCAAACACGTGCGATCCAGCAATTGACCTTTAACCTGTCTTTAAAGTTTCTATTATTTTTTTTTTAATTTTATTTTAGATTATTTTTTTAGTCTTTCTGGATTTCACCGATTATTCTCTCTTTTTTTCCGGTGAATATTTGTGTATGTGTGAGTGTGCCCTTTCATCTTGAAATTTTCTCAAGAATACAAATATTTAACCATTACGTCTAGTGACTTAAATTGCCACAGCTACTATTGGAGTGGAGTGAATTTGTGAGTGGTCGTGTATGTAAGAGAGAGAGAGAGAGAGAGAGAGAGAGAGAGAGAGAGAGAGAGAGAGAGAATATCTTCTCTTCAAGAGTTTCGATAACTCAATAACTTTATCCCGAAATCCAGCGATACAATTCCTTATGTTTTTCGTTGCTTTTCTGAAGGTTTGATTTTCTCCAAAGAATACGCAGGGAAGATCTCCCTCGTGGCAGATAAGAGACTCCTTGTCACGGTTACGTTATGGGTTTCCCGTTCTTGAACGAGCCCCTGGGGTTCTGGCGGTTTTTTTTTTTATATTCTGCGGAATACGATAGTGATGTCACTAGAATGCGGTTGAGAAAGACTCTCTCCTCTCATCTCTCCGTCTCATCCTCATCCTCTCTCTCGTCCTCTCCATCTTCCTCTCTTCTCTCTCTCCTAATTATTGTCACTAGAATGTCGGTTGGAGCAAAGAACCTCTCTCTCTCTCTCTCATCTTTGATGACGTATTTTGCTGGAGTGGCATTGTCGTTCTTAATAAACTGGACCAATATACCATGACAAAAAGACCCTACTGAGAGAGAGAGAGAGAGAGAGAGAGAGAGAGTTGAAATTATCAACTAGTTTTTTTGGACTAGCTAATATATTCATCTTTTAAAGGTCTTGTCCTTTATGAGTCTCGTACGAAAGTTATTTTTTCATATGAAGGGGCGAGGATGGATCCAGAAGGTTTATAGGTCGTATCACAGCGTTGATATTTATCAAAAGTGCAGCATGTTTTATTTTCTACAGAGTTTACGCGACAAAGACAATTTATTTAGAGCGAGTGTCTGTTATAATAAATTTGTACTCGCTGTGAATGTAGCCGCTTTTGTTTTTTTCTTCTGCGTGATTTTTAGTTTTATAGAAAACGATACCCATCTGTAATCCACCGAGAGAATCAGATTTTCCAGTCGGAATTCCAGTGGTGAAAGACGATTCCAAGAATAGGATTTTCCCATTGGGAATCGTTAGAACGGCGAAGGTTTTCCTCCTGGGGATATTAGGAGGAGTCGATGCTTGGAATAAAGAATGGTAGGTAGGCACAGGGATCTGCTTCGTTTGGAGGCTGACATTATGAGTGATGTGACCCCCTTGCAAGGTCATAGTATAGGTGCTTTTTTTTCTTTTTTTGAACTATAGGCATATGAGCATTTGGACGACTAATCATTAACGACCTTAGATATATCAGGTGTCCCTTTGTTACTTGAATATTGACTTTGAAGGTTTTTTTTTTATTAATTTTTAAAGTCCTTTTGATCACAATTATATGTTCGTTCGTGTGTTTAGATATCCAGTTTTTATCAGTGAGAGTTTGTTTCTGTAATGCAAATAAAGACGACGGGAACACTGCATGACAATTTCCCTACAATTTCCGATGTTCTTCATTAGGTTTTTTGTTAAATAAATAATTTAATTTATGAATATTTATCGAGCAAATATTGACTTTTGCCCAAGCTAACCTAAGCCTCAACGAGGATTATTTTTTTGCCTCAGATGACGAGGAAAGAGATTGCATCATCGTGATTTTGCAAAATAGGAAACAAGGGTTATAATTCCCAAAAAATATGAGACGGTCATTCGAGGAAATATATTCGAACGAAGTGTAGGTAAGAAAGTTCAACTGTATCATTTCTAGCGGAAGTTAAAGCAACATTATAAAGCTCCATTAAAGGAAAAAAGAATATTTGGTTGAAAAACATGTGGCTCCTTCCAGCCTCGTCAAGTCGTACTGCAGCCATCAAAATCATACCAGGAAAGAATCGCCTTTCGCTCCGCTAAAATATCCTCGTAAAAATCCCGCTGTGTAGGATATCAGGATATCCACTTCTTTCATCGCGCTGGAAAGAGAAAGCAATTTTCCAGCGAGAGAGAGAGAGAGAGAGAGAGAGAGAGAGAGTGTTGACAAGACCCTCATAGGTAGCATCGTCGTGTCCTCCTTCATCCTGTCTGCTATCCCTACAGCAAAGGGCCGGTTGCCTTCGTGCGTCTTCTTCAACTGCTACTTTCCAAAGCCTCCTCCTCTTCTGCTTAACCCTTCTTCCCCCAAAGCCTTCTTTATTGTATCACGCCATAGAGTTCTTTGCCTCTCAATCGACATTATACCCCTACCAGGTTTCCCCCGTAGGCGGGTAGCGCCGTCAGTGCACCTCATGCGGTGCACTGTAGGCATTACTTAAGGTTCTTTGCAGCGTGCCTTCGGGCCCTAGCTGCTACCCCTTTCGTATCTTTTACTGTACTTCCTTTCATATTCTCTCTTTCATCTTATTTTCCACCCTCTCCTAACAAGTGATCCATAAGTGCATCTGCTCTGAGGTTTTCCTCCTGTTACACCTTTCATACCTTTTACTGTCAATTTCCGTTTCAGCGCTGAATGACCTCATAGGTCCCAGTGCTTGGCCTTTGGCATGAATTCTGTGTTTAATCCTAAGTTCCACCGAAGCCTCTTCTCTTCATTCCTTTCTTCTCTCTCATCCTTAACACAAGGCCAAACCCTCTCAACCTCGACTCATGTAATATCAGTACTGAGCACCTCAGTGGCGCGAACGGTATGGTGTTTTGTCTGCCACCTCGGTGGCCGCGAGTTTCGATTTTCGGTCATTCCACTGTGGGGTTAGAGATGTGATTTTTGTGATAGAAGTTCACTCTCGACGTGGTTGGTTTTCTGGAACGTCACGTAAAGCCGTTGGTCCCGCTGCTAAATAACCACTGTTCCATGCAACGTAAAAACACCTTACAAACAAACAAACAGTAACCGTTACTATCCGTACATTTAAGATCTCCTCCTCACTTTCTTTCCTCTCGCCCAGCGAGGTCCTTGAATTTCATCTCGGCATCCTCATTTCTGCCCGCCCCATCTCCTGTTTCCCTTCCTTCATGATTGGGCATGAAGAACGCCATTCCCCAGGGGCTTGTGTACTCTGCTTCAAGGTCGCTCTGTACTGGCGCTTTTCGCTTCGTTATTATCGTCAGACTTATGATGGTGGCTGTGAATCACCTCAAACTAAAACGTGCAGCTACAAAGGCGAGGCATTTTATCGCCTCGTATTTAAAGCTCTTCTGCTGAAGAATCTTAGATTCTGGAGTTGTAATTTCACGTATAACTTACGGCGAGTGGGTTCTTTGTGTTGCTTAAGTGATGCTGCCTTAAACATTTCCCCGGAGTTGGAAAAACGACGTCTTGGGGAATATTTAGGGTGGTACTTTCTGTTTAAGCTTTTAAGGTTCAACCCCGTTAGATACAGGGCCAAGACACCACTACAGGAGAGAGAGAGAGAGAGAGAGAGAGAGAGAGAGAGAGAGAGAGAGATTCTGAATCTCCTTGTCAGTAGATAATGCTACTCAATATCTTATTTGTGGGTTTAACACAGAATCATAAAAGCTAGGGAAACTTTTATTTCTTTTTACGAAAGTGTTGATCAACCACCCTCCAAACATCATTCCAAATTGCAGCCCTCTAACCTCAGTAGTTTTTAAGGTGAATTTAGCCATAATTGTACTTCTGGCAGCGCTACGGCAGGTACGAACAACATAGGCCACCACTGGACCGTGGCTGAGTTTCATATGTAGAGTTCTCTTTCCCTTATAGTTTACCTATTCTACTTGAGATTTGTACTTGCATGTTTCGTCTGAAGGTGCCAAATTAATTCTCTCTCTCTCTCTCTCTCTCTCTCTCTCTCTCTCTCTCTCTCTCTCTCTCTCTCTCTCATTTCTTTGCGTATTCCTCATAGGTGCATTGAGGAGTTCTCTTGTCCTCATACTTAACCTGCTTTACCGAAAGTTTATACTGAAATTGTTCCTTCTAAATATGTCAAAATAATGAACTTCCCGAGCCTCCTTATGTTGTGTCGTAAAAAGGAAACAAGAATCCACTGCAGTTGCAAAGATTCTGGCAGAATAGCCTCATTTGCATAATAATAGGGCCGAGTTCTGAGGTACTTGTTTTGGCTCGAGTCCAGTTGCGTTTACGCATTTGGTATTAACAGTGAGGGGAAGGGCTTTAACTTAATGTAACTGTCGCCTTTATCATTCGAAGTTGGTTTTGAAGGTACGATATATTCGACGAATTGATTTCATCATTTTGGAGAATATTTATCTGTATTTTGAAGTTAAATATCAAAGCGAATGTAATATGTTTGTCGGCTTTTTCACCGTCTTAGTTTAACTAGACCACTGAGCTGATTAACAGATCTCCTAAGGCTGGCCCCAAGGATTAGATATTTTTACGTGGCTAAGAACCAATTGATTACCAAGCAACGGGACCTACAGTTTATTGTGGGATCCGAACCACAATATATCGAGAATTTAATTTCTGAACACCGGAAACAAATTCCTCTGATTCCTAGTTGGTAGCGCGGGGAATCGAACTCCGGACCACCGAATCGGTAGGCGAGCATGTTAACCACTCGTCCAACGAGGAACTATTTTACCGTCATAAATCCGTGATATATAGTTTGGGTAAAGGTTAGCTGTTGAGTGGTGTAACCGGTTGCTTTTTATTATCTTTGTAAGATGTCCGGCCTTCTCTTTAGAAATTCGGCGTTCATAGATTGTTCTTTGTCAGTATGTACGATAGTGCCCTATTCCCCGTCTCGTTTAAAAAGGATTCTCACCGAGGAAATCTAACATAACCTTATCTTGCATAAGTAATCATTTTATCATTTGTTCTTCTCATGGAATTTTATGGGAATCTGATAGTTATTACTGTGTGTGATTCATTATTTCCTCAAGGTTTTTTAACTCTTGAAAAATCCGCCTGATGACCAATGAGAAAAGCTGCTAAAAATATTTGTTAATCTGGAAGAAAACTAGAAAAAAATCGTTCACTTTAACGAAGTTAACTTAGGTTTTATTTCTGTAGCACTTTTTCTTTAGCTGTTTGTGATAATACAGCCCTCCATTATTTTCTGGCAAAACAACTTTAATAGTGACCTGAGCTCTAAGAGGAGGAGGAGGAGGAGGAGGAGGAGGAGGAGGAGGAGTTATTGTTGTTATTAACGAACGGGTTGTTACTGGAAAAAGGATTATAGTGGTCGCACTACAAAAAAAGTCCTTGCGAGTAATCCCATAGAATATACAGTGTATTGATAGTTTCTGGATCATACTAGATATCTGTATCAACATCACATTTAACCTTTGATGATGCGTGCATAGCATTCATAGTTATTGATGATTTATGCATCAAACGTGAGCCATGCGGTATATATAAATGCAACGTGCGTCATATTACATCAACTTGGTATTCAATGTTTAACATTTGATGGAATTGGACAGCGTTGATTATTCCTGGTCTTCGTTGATAACAAGTGTACATGTTGTTTTTCTTCTAGAAGTAAATAATGCTATGTACGTACTCAGTCGGTTGTACTACAGATAAAACAGGTTAATTTTGGGGTCTTTTGCCTTATGCTTCCTATATTCAGACACATCTCCATACTTGTTTAATGTTTCGTAACTTGTGCTCCTTCGTTTGATGGCTCCAACAACAACGTAACTTTCCCCCGACCGTGTTTGTTGTGGGAGAACATTCATTCCGCAATGATGTCGCTCCATCTGTCACCTGTCAGTTGGAGCAAGACGCTACTGTTACTGTTACTGTTCCTCAGCTCCAAACTTTCCAAGGTAAAACCATCGACAATCCTTTGGGGTGGGAATGTTGTTGTACTTCTCTCGTCTGACAAACTGGATTTATTTCTCTCTCTCTCTCTCTCTCTCTCTCTCTCTCTCTCTCTCTCTCTCTCTCTCTCTCTTTTAGACGTGTGCGTATATATATGTATAACTGAATCACGATATGGAACGTGGTTAATGTATAAATAAAGGCAAATGCCATGAAGGAAAAAATGTAACAACATAGTGGTTGCTTATAGGCCTTTTATATGTGTTTGTTTGTAATATTTTAATATTTATTATATATATATATAATACTAATATATCTATATATATATATTATCTATCTATATTATATTTATATTGTATATGATTCTTTATAATCTATATATTATATATATCATAAATATATAACTATATCTAATATATATATATATATTCATATGTCTATATCTATATATTATATTATATGTATAACTATTATTATATATAACAAAATTTAAATATAATATTATATAATATTACATATATATATATTGATATATATATTAATGGAAGGGGTTGACGGATCATTGGGGCGACATCTATATATATATATATATATATTTATCTATATGAAATTTGTGTATGGGTATGGGTGTTCCTTTAGTTTTTTTTTTTGCTTTATGCTAATAAACAACTGTTTATATAAAATATTCCGGTAGTACAATTTACAATGGCCTCGCTTAGAAAAGTTGCATTTCCAAAATAAACTCTGTTCTTTGGCATAAGCTGAAATCACAATATACTATTGTGCAACATCTAAGGCGGGGAGGTTATTAGAAATTTGGACAGGGATCAGAAGTCCACATCAGGCCTCTTGTCTCCTTCAACAGCTTACCTCAAGGCCTGGTGGCTCGTTCTAACCCACCAGTCAGAGGAAGAAGTAGAGCACAGTACAGAAATGGACTGGAAGGAAGAAGAGCGCCTCCTCAGTGACGTGGTCGGTATGGCCTTGACCTGCCACCTCGGTGACCGCGAGTTCGATTCTCGGGCATT
>NC_087215.1:6939080-6941580 GCF_015104395.2 Macrobrachium nipponense | reverse complement strand
GAAAAGTTTGCATCGTGAATTCCGTGAATTTATTGTTCCATCACCTGTGAAGAACGATATTTGCTTTGTTTTTACTTATTTTTGGCAGGGGGTCGGGTGGGGAGATTGATTTTACGCGTACATGTTGGGTTATATAACTCCCTCACTGTTTGGTCTTTTATTTTGTTTGATTTTGCCTGAGGGCAACTGCCTGCTTGGTAATTTCTTTTCTGCTGTATCGAAAGCACCTTATCTTTATCCTTTTCATTTTGATAATCTCAAATGGTCTTTGGTAAACGTTGACATTATGTTGTTGTTTAACATTTGTGTTATAATTCATGATTTTTACATACTTTATAATTACTCCCATCCAGTACTTCCTTTAGTATGTCTTTCTGGTTAATAATAATAATAAAAAAAAACTCTTCGAAGCAAGTACTCGTCAAGGGAAGGCGTCGAATTTTGTAGCTTTGTGTGGAGTGCGTTAAATGTCATTGAGGAAATTTATGCCAAATGGTATTCGATGTACATTGCTTTTCTGAGCGCCTCAGTGGCGTGGTCGGTATTGTCTTGGCCTGCCACCTCTGGCCGCGAGTTCGATTTTCGGGCATTCCTTTGGGGAGTAGAGATGTGTATTTCTGGTGATAGAAGTTCACTCTCGACGTGGTTTCGGGAAGTTCACGTATAACGTTGGTCCCGTTGCTGAATAACCCCTGGTTCCATGCATCGTAAAAACACCATACAAACAAACAATTGCATTTTCTGACGACGACTCATCATATCTCAAAATCGTCATCTGAAGGCATTACTTAAGGTTCTTTGCAGCATGCCTTCGGCCCCTAGCTGCAACCCCTATCTTTCCTTTTACTATACTCCTTTCTATTCTTTCTTCCATCTTACTTTCCTGACCATGTACTAATAATTGTTTCATAGTGCACTGCTTTGAGGTCTTCCTCCTGTTACCCCACCTTTCTAACCTTTTACTGCAAATTTCCGTTTCAGCGCCGAATGACCTCATAGGTCCCAGTGCTTGGCCTTTGGCCTAAATTCTCTATTCAATTCAATTCAAAATGACCTCGTAGGTCTTCTCTGCTTGGCCTTTGGCCTAAGTTCTATATTTCAATTCAGTTCAAAATCGTCATCAGCTGTGACGCCTCACTTGCTTTTTCTTCTTCTTCTTCTTCTTCTTCTTCCATTCCACTTCCAGTGAAGCGTTTCCATCCGTCCTCAAACTGGAGGGTCAAACCATCTTTTGTCAGGAATTTTTCGAATCGCCGGACCCTTGAAAAGTCTGTCAATTTTTTTATTCACAAAAAGTGATTGGAGCAGAATGTCCGGTGAATTGTCGCCTTTTTTTCGATTCGGGATTACTTTCTGAATAAATTATGTATATTTATATATGTATTTTCTACTAGCGTTTTCTTGTGAGTCAACGCAGTATTGCGCAATGTTCGCGTCTCTATGCGTTTGTCCCTTTTTATTATTATTAGTATTTTCTCTTGTTTCCTTCTGGTTATATCTAGTTTCTGTTGTTCGTGACATCAGAAAGACTCAAAAAAGTATGATAGTAATGGGGACGATATTGATGATGATTATGATGATATTGTTATTGTAGAATGTATTGCATTCTTTTAACTACTTCTGTTTGGCCGTAATCAGAGTACAGAGGACAAACGTATATATATATATATTATATATCTTAATATATATATCTGTATAGATTGAATATATTATTATATTATAGTATAATATTATTATATTATTATTATATATTATATTATGTATTATATATTCCTTGCCTGAATGATTGCAGATATGAATGTTAGAAATTGTCCGTCGTCGACTTTGGACACTCCGACGAAAGATACAAAATGGAAAAAAGAACAAGTCCTAAATTCGATTGAAAGCTTCCAGGCAGCCGTCCACTACCTTGTTAAAGCTGAAAAGCTGCTGGATGTATTGGAGACCACCTGGATTCTTTTTAGAGGCTTCTATCTTTTTGTTTCCCTATTATCCGACAGCGGGTGGCTTTTTTCGTCAGGTTCTTTCCGCCGTTTTTCTTATATAAATCTTTCTTTCTTATATAAATCTCGATTGTCTTAGGTTTCTGCCATAATTCACTATTTGTTTTATATTTTGCAATTCTTTTGAAAGAGTCTGAAAGATAGATATATGTCAAGACATCTGTATATCGTAATTGCAATATGAAGTTGCTTCCGAATATGAAGAGGGGGAAGTCTCTCTCTCTCTCTCTCTCTCGTCGCCTCTCTCTCTCCTCTCTCTCTCTCTCTCTCTCTCTCTGTTTCCTGTTGTTATTTGATCGAGAACATTATCTGCTGTCTTTCATTACGTTATCAACCATAATTATTTTGGTTGAAGAGTTTGTTACTGTGTATAAGCACTGAACGTCCTTGTGACGGATTATATCCTGAATAATTAATGTTGGATCGTCCATTCAGTGCTACTTGAGGCTTATCTAAACTTCTGATCTGAAGTTTCATGCAACAAAGGGGCTTAACTT
>NC_087215.1:6899852-6938580 GCF_015104395.2 Macrobrachium nipponense | reverse complement strand
ATGACCTCTGATGCCAATCTAATCTTCCCTTTCTGGAAAGGACGCTTCCTCCAACCACTCAATCGCTATTAAATGTCGTCTTTCAGCCCCGTTCTGGCCACTGGCACCATCTAATCGTCCAGGGCTGGACCACCTTATGTCCTCGCGGTTTCTTGGCCTTTGTTGCTTGCTTCTAAATAAAATATTTTTTCCAAACTAAAGGATCCGAAATATTTTTTTCTATTTAATGAAACTTTTTTTATTGCTTTGTGCACAATTCTCTGTTCCTAAATAAATAGACAAAAAACACATCCTCAAGAACTAAAGATTTCTAATCGGTTTTTATTTAATGCAAGTTTTTTCTATTGTTTTTGGTCACAATTTCGTCGTCTTCTCTGCTTCTCTGCTCCTAAATAACTAAAAAAAATCCTCCGAACTAAATGATTCAATGTGTTTTTTTCTGATATTTATAAAAGGGATTTTTATTTGGTTCTTTTATGCAAAAACTAGAAAATGTGGCATAGATTACATATCAAAAGCTCGAATACTACACTAATAAATGTAAAAACGTTCCAGACTCTATTACATCAGCTGATAAGTATGAAGATAATTACATACATCATCATCATAAACCACTGATATTCTCCTGCACCATAACAATAATCCTTATCACTTAAGAGAACCGCAAAGACAGAAACCAACTCCTAAACCAAAAAGGCATATGTTAATAAAACAGAGATTAATAACATTGAAGGGGATTATTAATCCATGATAGTGAGTTATAATTACACCAGAAGGGAAATAATGGATAGTGACAATATAAAAATAATGCCTGTATGAAGGAATAAACCTACTTCAACTGAGTACGAGATATGCATACATAAAGACATACGTACGCACATACACAAACAATGAAACAATTTAAAATGTGAAGCATGAAAGCTACATCTGTGATATGCGAAATTAACTGAAATAATTAACAAGAAGGAATTGTTACCACACGGGCTGCATATTAAACGCGCAAAAAAAGCAGTACTGCTATTGCTACTGAGAGAGAGAGAGAGAGAGAGAGAGAGAGAGAGAGAGAGAGAGAGAGAGAGACCTTCACACGACCCAATTTCCGGGCGAGAGTCGAAGAGTCGAACGCAAGGCGTTAACAGTGTCAAGGGGCGGGCAGGACTTTTAGAGGTCTTGGGAGTAGTACCACCTGGCGGCGCCTTTGACTACTCCTACTCCTGCCCCTTCTCCTACTCCTCCTCCCACTATCGCCACTCGGGCCCTACCACCATCCCCAGCATTTGAACTCTTTATCTGGCTCCCTCTGGAAGAGTCCATTTAACTTACTGCTCAAATCTATCTCCGGGAGATCATATCTTCTCGCTTTCAAGAGATGCTAAGTTATTTAATGCTGTTGTATAATTCCTTCCAATTTTGATACCAAATACTTTCTTTTCATAATTTTCTTGTAATAAATCGCCACATATATGATACCAACATCAACAAAGTAATACTAATAAGACACTAGAAGTATTACCACCTTTTCTACCAGTACTACAATATACCTTTAGTTATATCAAGATAATTATAGTTTACTATATTATATTAGGTGCACAGAATAGAAAATACAATAGAGAAGATAGTCTACATCTCAAAATCTGCATAAAGCATATGGCAACACAAATTAACGGTCACCAAAATATCTGGTAGCTTATGCAAGCGATAAAGTTCATCTACTTGAAAAGTAATACTACCAAGACAAAATATCCGGTAGCATATAGAAGCAATAAAGTTAATCTACTTAAAAAGTAATACAACCAAGACAAAATATCCGGTAACATATGCAAGCGATAAAGTTCATCTACTTAAAAAGTAATACTACTAAGACAAAATATCCGGTAACATATGCAAGCGATAAAGTTCATCTACTTAAAAAGTAATACTACTAAGACAAAATATCCGGTAACATATGCAAAAGCGATAAAGTTTATCTACTTAGGTAAATAATGCTACTAATAAGACAATAGAAGTAATACCAGCTTTTTTTCGAGCCAGCACTAGAATATGCCTTTAGTTTATATCTAGTTTACTATATTTCATCAGGAAGGCAGGATGAAAATACAACGAGAATATAGTCTATACCTCAGCAACTGCAAACAGACAGCATATGGCAACACAAAATCAACAGTGAACAAAATACTTGGTAACATATGCGAGCGATCAAGTTGACCTACTTAAAAAGAGTCTACGGCTGAGTCAACTGAAAAAGTCGAATGGAATTTCCAGATTGGTAGATAACCTCGTTATAGAGAAATTGCCTTAATGCTACGTGAACCTCGTTATAAGGAAGTTACCAGGCGGTAAGTGACCTCATTAGTATACCGAAATTACCCGGCCGGTAAGTGACCTCACCAAAACGAACCTCACGCTAAGAATGCTTGTTATCACGAAATTAGAGTCACTTGGACGGCAAATGACCTGATTGTTGTGGTTAAGTAATGTCATTGTTGGGGTTTCAGGCAACGGAATCAAGATGGCGACACATTATCCTGTTGTGATAAGGTACTGGTAAAAAAATATAATAATAATAAAAATAAAACGCCTGAGATGAAAGCTTCCCTGTTATGACAGTTATGTTATAAGGTACTGATAAAAAAAAAAAAAAACACCCTGAGATGAAAGCTTATGAGAAAAAACTGATCACAAATGATCATTTCAAAGAAAAACCTTTACCAAATATAAGTAGATCGACAGTTAAAATATATTTTGCAAGCTACCTCATGGAACGAGTCGAAAATGTCCTTACATCGAAACGACATGATACCACGAACTCCATGTCATAAACACGAGTCGTTGACTTATCGCAAACATCTCACAAGCATGTTAAGTCTTTGGTCAATGCTGGTTAATCGTATGAGGCGCTGGTCAGAATAGCCAGCAAATCTTTCACATGATTCCCCAATCTAGTTTTGTGATGAACAAAACAATAAATGAAATAAATAAGATAAATGAACTCGTGCACAATCCCATATACTTCGCCATTCATCATTCGCTGTCCGGGAAATACAAACGGAAATTTCTCTGGAGAATTTTGTCATCACAGGGATCAGAAAGGCACTTGAATTTTCTATCAATTTTGAAACAATTATTTTATACCTGAAAAAAATCCGACACATATAAGTTAAATTGTACATTCACTTTCGTATTTTACCGAAGCAAAGGATTATGCATAGAATACAAAAAAGTAAATAAATAAATAAATAAAAATTTGGAGAGGGAAAATATGGATGACTAAACACAGCAAACCACTGCATTGCAAGATATATATTTTTCAAGCAGCCTGGAAACCCATTTGGAATATAACGGATCTAATTTTTGGTTTTGGAGAAGAGCCATATCGGCGGGAGGCAGGAATCATTAAATATGTAACTTACAATGACCTGACCCATCATTAGCGTCCTTACTACCCTGGACGCCTGAAGTCCCCCCCCCCCACATAAGGCCCACCCCCCTGAAGTCCCCCGCCACCCTCCACCATTACGCAATGAATCCTCGACCACTGGAAAAGCCTGAATCGCCTTGTAGTGAGCATGGAAAGCACTGCCATCCACCGTCTTCACTACGAGATTTTTTATTTATCCGATTTGTTTTTCATCGGATTTCAACTTTTAATTATGACGACAAACATACATATTTACCCACGTCCAATCATTCCACTCATTACAATAAAACTTTCTACACAATAGCCAACGCAACTTTTCTTTCAGGCAAACTAAATTATGGACATTTTTTCAGAATAAGAAAAATATTTAAGCTAGCTATTTTATCAAAGAAAAATTCATAAAGAAATGTTAATCATTAGCCCGTAAGATGCGTGTCGTAAGTTAAGACAGGCTACCCACTCACTTGACATTCCTTGGTAATGTCGTTTGAATATAGAATTTAGGTCAAAGATCAGGCACTGGGACATATATATATATATATATATATATATATATATATATATATATATATATATATATATATATATATATATATATATATATATATATATATATATATATTATATATATATATATATATATATATATATATATAGTTTCAAAGGTGGTGACAGGAGGAAAACCTTAAAGCAGTTGCACTATGAATCAATTGTTAGGAGAGGATGGAGAGTAAGATGAAGAAAGAGAATATGAAAGGAGGTACAGTAAAACGAACGAAAGTGGTTGCAGCTAGGGGCCGAAGGTACGCTGCAAAGAACGTTAAGTAATGCCAACAGTGCACCGCATGAGGTCCACTGACGGCACTATCCCCCTACGGGATCCTTGGTAGTGCCAAACCATTACGACGCTACACAGTAGCAGCAAAAGAGCAGCGCATAGCCTCTGTAACGGCCCACCAGGGGTCTTTCATTCCCTTTACAGCGCAGCTATGGTATAGTCTACTTGACAGGGTAATTAATGTAGGTCCTTCTATGCCCAAGGGAAGCATTAAAACGCCTTTTGTGAGCTCGTAACCCTTTCTATCATTTCTAGTAATTATTCTGAACCAATATTCATTGATATGGCAGCAATTGTATTTATTCATGCGCTACTGTCATGGCTAATATTCCATTGGTTTTTCCAACAGTTTTCATTTGCTACTCATCTATTTATATTCATTACGCCATTTCTATGGTTATTATATCATTCGTTTCTTCCATCAGTTTTCATCTATTTATTAATTGTTGGTTTTCTCGCATATGAGCATTCTGTTCTATGGGCGCTCGTATCACAAGCGAATGGTTCCCCCCTCCCCCTCCCTTCCCCACAGATACGCGGAATGGACCGAGATTACCAGAAGCCACAACATAACCGACACTAATGACAGCGTCACTCTTTCCGTTCCTGTTTTTGTTCAGGCTTTTTTTCGGCTTTTTTTCCTAACTTGGATTTAGTTCCCTGTAATCCTTCCTCGGTAAAAGCTTCTCTCTCTCTCTCTCTCTCTCTCTCTCTCTCTCTTCGTCTCTCTCTCTCTCTCTCTCTCTCTCTCTCTCTCCAAAATAATACAGACCAAGTTAAAAGACGGAACGGAACGGGATTACTCTAGGCTAGACTCCGCCCACAATGTCCCGGGGAAATAAATGGTCAAGAGGAACGCGGAACGGAACGGCAACAGCCTTCATAAAACTACGGAGTTGCCTTCAAGAGAGAACACTAAACGGAGGTGGGACAAGGGAAAGCTTGTTCATCAGACCGCCTCATTCCATGTTCTCCGTAGGGAGGTAGTGCCGTCAGTGGACCTCATGCAGTGCAGTGTAGGCATTACTTAAGGTTCTTCACAGCGTGTCTTCGGCCCTCTAGCTGCAACCCCTTTCGTTCCTTTTACTGTACCTCCTTCCATAGTCTCTTTCTTTCATCTGACTTTCCACCCTCCTCACAATAGATTCATAGTGCAGCTGCTTCGAGGTTTTCCTCCAGTTGTACCTATCAACCCTTTTACTGTCAGTTTCCATGTCAGCGCTGAATGGCCTCATAGGTCCCAGTGCTTGGCCCTTGGCCTAAATTCCATATTCAATCCAAATTCAACTCATTTCATGTTACATGTCGCAGACAAGACGCAACGATCAAGTTTTAATGCTGCAGTTGTTCGTAATTAAGGAAATTTTACCAAATTCCCTTTCCATAATAAAAACGTAATTTACAAAACCTTTAATCAAAAATTCTAGTCTTCTGTAACGATTAAAAGCATAAGTTTTATGGATTTTTATATGAATTATTTCAGAACGAACATCGCTAAACATGCATGATTTGTTTTGCTTGTGACCTCACGTCCACACACATATCTTCAAACTATACAAATAGCAAACTAAGGAAACATGCATAAAAAGGAGATAATATAACCTAAACAAACGAAATAGAAATAAATGAGCAACATCTCGATGTCCTACGCAGATCTCAAAACCGATGAGCCTTATTTGCGAACAATAGACATTTTCATTCTGTCGTTTCTACAACTGGCAAAATCAAACGAAAGCGCGAAGAATGAAGAAACGAACAAAATAGAAAACACTACGGCGAATAAGAAAAGAGAGAGAGAGAGAGAGAGAGAGAGAGAGAGAGAGAGAGAGAGAGAGAGGCCAAAGTTCAGGTGGAAAAAATAAAAAATAAATTATGGAATGACATGAAGGGATAGGTTCTGAGAAACAACAAGTTGTACAGGACAGAGAGAAGAAGAAAAAGAAGAAGAAGAAGAAGAAGAATGAGAGAAGAGAGAGAGAGAGAGAGAGAGATAGAGAGGAGGAGAATAAACTCCTTTACTACCATCCATATATCACCCTGACAGGAGAAATGAATATGATATTTCCCCGGGGACATTTTGCCCCGTGGCGAGATCAGCTGGGCTTACTTACACTCCTCCCTCTTCTGGGCTTCTGAAGAAATATACGGGAAAGCTATCAGGGCCGGGGGGGGGGGGGGGGGGGGGGTGTGATAACACTTAAAATAATGCTGAATGTTAATGTATTGTTTGTTTGTATGGTGTTTTTACGTTGCTTGGTTATTCAGCAACGGGACCAACGGCTTAATATTGAAGTATATTAACATTCATTCTCAGCGCCTCAATGGCGTGATCGGTATGGTATTGACCTGCCACCTCGGTGGTCGCGAGTTCGATTCTCAGCCATTCCATTTTAACTATTAGTAAAGCCGTTGGTCCCGTTGTGTGTGTGTTTGTGTGTGTGTGTGTGTAATCCTACAGTTTAGGGGTCCAAATTCACTGCATTACGTATGTATGCGCTCAACGTCATTTGCCAGAATTTTTCTATTAATAAAAACTGCAAGCTTTGGATGACGTTATACCATAAAAAAATACTCAAATTGCAACAATTAAAGATAAAGATATCCGTATTTTATCCCGAAATCTAATGTACGGAGTCTTAATTCCCGTAATAAAAATATAAACTGAACTGTATTTTATCAAAGCGTTTAAAGAACTTGGAACTGCTTCTCGTCACGAAAACAAAAACACAAAGGAAATGAAACTTGCATAAAGACGTTTATTATCTTTTCAGAAAGAAATTAGCCTCCAAGGAAAATAACACCTTACTGACGGTTCACGATAGTTTCTACGAGTAATTCATTTACCGATGAAAACAAAACTATCAAATTGTCTGTTCCTACAACTCCGTTAAGTCATATCGACATACAACATTGTTTCTAATGTATAGCAGCAGTTATATATATATAAAAAAAAATCTTATTTTTCGGAAGACTAGCCACCTCCCACATAATAAATAGTTTATATTTGTCTTGGGTAAAACACATCAAAAGAAAAAAAAAATATTCTTAATACATAACCTACGCAAATGCTGAATAACGGAAAGAAATCAAATAAACAACTTATATACTATAAGGTAAGACAATACCCGACCCCCTTCCTTTAGTAATACGGCTAGGCAGGTAGCCAGTAAACACCCAAAGGTTACGTTAGGTTGGTATTTTTCGGTTCTTTTCTTGCCCTATCATTTCCTAGCTATTTTTTGCATGAAAAACAATTCCCGGTTTTTCGTGCAAAAATGGCTAGCCGAAAAATTACAAAAAAAAAATAATAATAATAACTAAATATATAAATAAATAAAAGCACAGAATCAAACAAACACGGATTTGAGTCAGCACGACACAAGTAATTATAAATTCAAGAGGCATCAATCCTTCCTTACCTTGTCTTCACGCGTGAACTGACTTGTCCTGCGTGTAGTGTCGGGTACAATGGTCGTCACAGTCGTAATTTGCGCCACGATAATAGCGACAATTTCAAACGCGCGAAACCATATTCACAAAATAATGATTAATCACTTTCACCAACAACAAACTCTATAGACTGATACGCCGTGACCTCATAATCCCGAATGAGGCAAGAACCAAGAAGGTACCTTCGCAAACCGTTTCCTGCCTCTTCAACCACTGGCCTGATAGTTCTTGGTTATGATACAGAGGTACTTGGGTAGTTTGGCTCACATTTTGGTTCCTTTTTTCATGACCTAGTCCGTGATTTAAAAGCAACTATGCATTGACGTTCTCTTGAATGATGTATTTTCCTTGTCATAACTTTTTCTGTATCATCTTTGAGTTTCTGCTTAATGAAGGTTTCACATAATTCTGAGCAGTTGCAGCGACATACGGGATTGTTTGAGGACTGTGTGATCAAAGGTAGGTTTTCCTATAAGCATTTTATCACTGGTGATGTCATCTCTCTCTCTCTCTCTCTCTCTCTCTCTCTCTCTCTCTCTCTCTCTCTCGATCCTATAGCATGCGCACTTGGTTCACAAACCAGTATTCCGGTGATAGAAGTTCACTCTCGACGTGGTTCGGAAGTCACGTAAAACCGTTGGTCCCGTTGCTGAACAACCACTGGTTCCATGCAACGTAAAAACACCATACAAACAAACGCAAACCAGTAGACCAGTGTTCGACTCTCGAATCAGACAAGGGTGACACGATATCTAGTACGAGTTCCATAAAATTGAGTATGCCCCTGTTGAGGGATCTGGTTGCTTGGTTGCTAGTCGAAAACACAAACAACATCAAACCTTAGCGTTCCTCGCTTCGTTAAAATGTATACTAACAAAACATGTCTGCAACTTTCGTAAAATACTCGAGATGCGCTATACACTCGCGCCGTCAGTTTGGCTCTCCGATATCTCCAGCTCTCTCTCTCTCTCTCTCTCTCTCTCTCTTCCTAATTCCAACCTCCTTTCTCGGTCAGTTATCCTACTCTGAATCTCTCTGCGCGATTCTTTTTTATGGCATTTACGTCTCTCTCTCCCTCTCACACTTACCACTGATATCCAGGTCTCCCTATAGAGTTCCAAAGTCAGTTTTATTCGTCTGCCGCCTTTTTCTTTCCCACCTTTTACCAAACGAACGAAAAACAAAAAAGGTCCCGAGGAGGTGAGGTTCTCTCTCTCAGTCTTCGCCAACCACATTCGGGAGAAATTAATGGACAATGAAAAGCAGAATGGAAAGAGACCCGCCCGTTCATGAAGCCCCTGATTGATAGCAAGAGGAGTGACGGAAATAGAAGGCAGAAGACGGCGAGAAGGGGAAATACTTCCTCGGTCTCTGAGGAAGTCCACTGAACAGCATCAAAATAATCAGGAATTGGTCAACATCTGTATATACTCGAGTAGCTTGTAATCAAGTAATTCTAAATCCATTTTAACTATTAGTAATTATGATAACCCAAGTCCTTAACCCGTTAAGCGTCACCAACGGCATATCTCGGTCTACATATAACCGTATCTGGGGAGCAACTGAGATGCCATGTCGTGGCTGAGAGTTTCAAACTGCAGCACGTCAAAAGCTTCATAGAGCATTATGCGTTGTACAGAAAACTTGATAGCGCCGAATAAACATCGGCACATTTCTTGCTTGATTTAATAGAGTTCGCAGTTAATTTATTCAAAGGGCAGAATTCCGCAGAATCCGTATATACCTTTTTCTAAAGAGCGAGAAATGAAAATTATATTACCCTCTTTCTTTTTCAGACGAAATAGAAAATCTTACAAATGAATATAAAAGAATATAAGCAGACAATCTTTCAGAAAAGTTTTGCAGTTGTAAAGCGAAGGAAGCCTGGTTGGGTTACATGACGTCGTCGAAGTATTTGGCGAGTATTGTTAACTTTTTTTTATGAAACTCCTACGAAAGCAGTCTCTAGAAGGGTCAGCTGCCTTTGAATGGAAGAAGAAGAACCGGCCACACAATAATATCTCCTCGTAATAAAATGCAACGTGCCTCATATATCTAGGTCATATTTGCGCGCAACAACGACAGTCTTCGGACGATAAACTCCGCGTTTAGATATTGGCCGTCGTCCAGCCCCGCTCATCAATTGCCCCATAAAAGACTGGAGAAATAAAGGTGCCGTGGTCCTAACCCCCGGGACGGTACGGTGTTGACGTCCTCATGTTCTCGACCCCTCTGTAATGAAAAAGGACAGTCAGCAATTTTTGAAAGAGAATAGCAATGTTTTGATCTTTTATGAAAAATAAACTAACAAATTCCAGAAATATATATATATATATATATATATATATATTATATATATATATATTACAATGTAACGTATTATAAACCTATATTTCTCAATATATATATATATATATATATATATATATATATATATATATATATATATATATATATATATATATATATATATGTGGAAGGGAAGGCGCAATAAATCGTCCATTATGCCAGTGACACTGAGAGCAGGCAATTCAAATTCATAAAGACAGAAGAGATCCGCAACAGCAGGTCGCAACCTTCATCAAAACGATGACCCTCGATGGTCGTCAATGAAAGCACCCGATCGCTTAATAACTAAGTAGAGAAGTAAAAGTGAGATTGAGCAATTTATGGAGACTGTGACAAACACTTTATTGCCTATTCCATTTTAATGGGTCGCCCCGTTTCATGATGTATCTCACAAACCTTCAGAATTTGGAGCAAACGATATTGGCAATATTGGCAAAATATCTGTTGACAATAAAAAATATGTATTGTGGTTTATCTTCTACCAATTGACTTTGATACCCTAATAGATAGTTTTAATATTTACTCTGTCTGTCTCTCTCTCTCTCTCTCTCAATGTACTGTGGTTCATCTTCTACGAGTTGACTTTGATACCCTAATAGGAAGTTCTCTCTCTCTCTCTCTCTCTCTCTCTTCTCTCTCTCTCTCTCTCTCTGTAGCACAGCAACTGCCATCAAGACGCTCTTCCAAGCTTCCTTCCGTGAGACAAAGGGGAATCTCCCAAACAAAGGACAATCGCCACTAGACGGCCATTACAGCTCATGCTTCTATACACAAACAAACACCGCCTGTTTAATCTATTGTTGTATCGGGATCCGGCCACAATGTGGGCGAAGTTGTAGAGCCTTCTGGTTGCGTAAGTTATTGCCTTATCAGCAGCCTGACGGTATAAGAGTATAACTACGTAAATCCAATTAATGTGGCCTGATTTCGTGTTTTGGACGAACGTGAAATTATCTAACATTTCTCATTCGGGGAATCTGAAATGAAATTTATATACTCTTCCGGAATTGAAAGCATTCTATGAGAAACCTCTCAGAATTAAGTCGTATAGTAGATTCACATCAGCCGTGCATTTGATGTCTAGGCCAGTCCCTTACGACGCTCCTGATTAGCTGTTGATAAGCCAATCACAGGGTTGGAAACGCTCAGTCTCTTCAGAGAGTTCACATAGGCAGGATGTATGTTCCATCTCTCCTGAAGGATTCGTCTTTCAAAAGTATCCCTCGCGAGAGGTGGAACATACATCCTACCTATGTGAAATCGAGAGAGACTGAGAGCTTCCAGCCCTGTGATTGGCTTATCAACAGCCAATCAGGAGCGTCGTAAGGGACTGCCCTAGACATGAAATGCAAGGCTGATTTTAATCTACTATAGCTGTCATTCCATCTTATGTATTAAAGTTGGGAAGAGTCTTTGCAACAACACACAAATCTGATCCCACACAACAGATAAACCAAGAGTCCACAAAGCCTCTTGATAACAACAGAGGTCCCTTTCAATTTGCATAAACTCTCGGCGTCGCCATATTTCCCTCCCCTTTTTCAATAACATCGAAAGGTACTGTAAGTTTCGCCAACCACGATGACCAAGTTTGTGCCTCTGGAACGAAGGATTGAGAGCAGCTTTCCTCTCTGCTCAGAAATGTGCAAACAAGGTCAAGAGGAAAACTTTTCTTTTTTTTATCACAGGAGTGAACTTTCACCTTTTCCTAAACAGACTGAAATACTCACAGATAAAATGAAAGATATACTGTAAATATTTCATATGAAAAGTCGAAAGAGTATTGCACACTAGGCAACGAAAACGAAACGTATTGACATTCCGATCTCTAAACGACGCAGTACAAAACAAAAGCGACCCAACGTCCATCCATCATGGTTATAGTTTTACTTAAGGACGCCGGCCAACACACCAACGACACGCACCTCTATTTGTCCACGTCAGTCTTTCTGAACTTTTTTTTTTTCTTTCTTTTAACAACTTCAGGTCGTGATACGTGACTGTGACACCAAGATTTATATTTTTCTTTATTTACTTTTTTCCTTTGTGTCACTTCGGAAACTCTGGTGGTGATATTGTCGTGACACGTATTTGAAGATTTTTATCGCAAAGTCAACCAACCTCAGTATTATTTCAATGACATTTTATGTAGTTCATCGCTGGACGAATCGGTTGCGTACTCGCCCGACGATCTGGTAGCCAGAGTTCGCTCCCAGCAGCTGCAGCCAGCGCGGAATCATTGGAATGTATTTCTGGTGATTAGAAATTCATTTCTCTATACACGGTTCGGATCTCACAATAAGCTGTAGGTCCCATTGCTAAGTAACCAATTGGTTCCTAGCAACGTAAATAAAAAGCTAATCCTTCGGGCAAGCCCTAGGAGAGCTGTTCATCAGCTCAGTGGTCTTATTAAACTAAGATCTACTTGACCTTCGCTTTTATTTCATCACTTAAGAATATATGTAGTATCACTAAGCAAACAGTTTACTGACTGCGTCCAAGAAATCCTGTGGCCATGAGGCAAATCGATTACTGAATGGGCAGCACCCTTTCGTTCTCCAATATCCACTGCAATACTCTTTAGAACCAGTAAAAGAATCAAATGAAAATATTCATAATCAAGATTCTTGCTATAAATTGTCAGTTCCATCGAACGCTTTACATTTTGAGAAATTTGTACTTTTATCATCAGAAAGAATTGATTTCCAGTAACCTAAAGAATATTTTCTTGAATATAAGAAATCAATCTAGCCTCAGCCTCACCAGCTTTCGGAAAAATAATTTATTTAAGCAAAAAAATTGTACTCACAAACAAACACTCTTTCGTCTACACGTCATTTTGTACATGTTGCGTTAATGTTCGCGTTATGGAAAGAAGGTTCAGGGGCTCCCCCGCCCCCCATCGCCCCCACCGTCCCAATTTCCACCTACCACTCCACGGGACTTCATCACCGTTAACGAATGAGGGGAGAGAGAAACATGACTTGCGAAAGAAAGGGGAAAAGGGGATGAAAGAAAGGGCTCACTCACAAGAAAAGTGGATGACGAATAGAAAAATCTATTTTTGTCTTTTTTAAATACGAACATTCTAGATGCCATATTTTCAACGAACTCATTTTTTCCTGGATGATTTTGATCTGTAATCTGGTTTCTGGTTTGGTAGTGTGCGGATTTATACACCGATATATTACAAATACATAAGCATATGAAATTTGCTCATATATACAGAGTATACAAATAACATGAATGTCTATTAATACGGAAATTTTAGTCATGTTTCTTGCAATATATGTACTAATGTATAACTGAATCACGAAAGTTTGGAACGTGATAAATGCCTAAATAAATAAAGGTATAAGCCTTCGTGGCTTATACCTTTATATATGTACTAATATAATGACTCATGTCCAAACTCTAAAAAGCTTTCCAGCACAGATTTCTTGCCATTATTTTTATGTAACAATGTTTATGGCTCCCTTTAATCATCTTCTTCGGTAGATTGACATCTAACAAATGCAAAATTACTCCAAAAAAAAAAAAAAAAAAAAAAAAAAAAAAAAAAAGTTGTTTGACTGATCCAAAGGTTGATTGTTTTAGTACATAGTATATATATATTTATAATGTGTATACATTAAATAATACACACACACACACATATATGTATATATACATATATATATATATATATATATATATATATATATATATATATATATATATATATATATATATATATTACATGTATGTATGTATGTGTATATAAATATATAATATTTATATCATATATTGCGTGCGTGTGTGTGTGTGTGTGTGTGTGTGTGTGTGTGCGTAAGCGCGCGTGCGTGTGCAGACGCTTCAAATAGATCATATCCACCAGACTTTGGTGCCTAAAAAACAAATGGTAACATTAGATGCTTCACCAATTCATATGAAAGATAACAGATAATAACCGCCTGTAGTTCCTAAATATATTTCACGTACATATTACAATTCACAACAAAATCCCTGTCACACACACATTGACAGGAGCACGGTCTAGGAATACCTAGACCTTGGCCGGGAGGGCCTATCAAGACTTTGACCGGTTTCATCATTGGGCGAAAGTGAATCAAATCGGCCAACTGGACTTCCTTCCCATCAAGGTGGAATAGGATATGAAGTCCGGGTCATCATTGATATAAACTAAATCGTTTCATACTGATGTCCTGTTATTCCATTAATCGACTACTTCCATTGAGACGTAGAATCTGCCGTGATCATTTTCATGAGGTTTGTCATCTCCGTCATTGAAATCAGTTTCATATGATATTATTTCGTAAAGCGTCCTGCGATTGGTCTATATTGGGATAAAATCGTTCTTCGTCGCTCGCCCAGCCTGATAGAAACAAGTTCTTCAGGTTTTATATTTTCATAAAGCAAATTACTTCTCTAGGTCTCGATGTTGGAATAAATTTACGAGTCCGTAAACACTCACTCGAGCGTTGTAAACTATCAAAGACGAGTATTTATGTTTTATTGAATGATCTGAACGTTCACGTTAGACAGTTACTATAATATAACAATTTTATACTTTTTATCGCGATGAAGGGATGAAAGAATATTCATCAACAGTTCCCAACCTTGCTTCACTTATCCGTCTTTAAATTAAGTGAACACCCCCTCTCTCTCTCTCTCTCAGGGAAACTAATTTTTCTGCAACTGGATGACGCTTTCAAGTACTGATTAAACGTACGCAAAGTAATTTTTCATCATTTCTTAAAATCTGATTGTTGGTTCCTTGAAGATTATGTTGCCAAGTAATGTCACAAACGCACACTCATAAACACACACACACACACACACACACATATATATATATATATATAATCATATTATATATAATATATAGTATATATATAATATATATTTATATATATATCTAATAAAAGGAAGCCCATAAAAACACCAAAATGTAGAGAAGAAAAGTACTATATTTCAGAGACTGCTGTCCTCTCTCTTCATGGTATATGAATGAGAAAAGTTTACAGAAAAGGTGGTATTTATACCAAGAGATTCGTCCACAAGTAAGCCAATTTAGGTCACCCCGCTGATAATCTTCCTTTAATCTTCTTAAGCGTTGGTTGAATGAACACTGCGTCGACGATGTCTGATGTCCAATTTCCCTTTTGAGATGTTCATTACCTGCTTCTCTTTTATTAAGGCCGATTCCATCATTTGACTCTTGTGCCGGCGTTGCTGCTATAAATTACACGTGACATATTCCAGTTTATTCTATGGTTATGTTTCATTTATATGATTGAAAATAGCCGAGTTCTGTTGTCCATACCTAACATGACCGTTTGTGTGTATTTAATCTCTGGGAAGTGATTTACCTGTAAATCCGATGTAAGATTGGTCACAGTCCTGGCATGGGATCTCATATACCCCAGAGTCTTTGGGCGATGTCTTTTGTTGGACGTTAATCAGGGATTTGGCTAAGGTATTTGGGTAGGTAAATGCAAAAAGGGTTGGATTTCCCAAGGGTGTGAGTTACTCTCTTAATCGTCTCCAGGTGGGGAATTTTTATTTTATTGTTGGGTGTGTCTCTGGTCTTGTCTTTAGGGGGTCGGTAGAAAATTACGTTTGCTTTTTGAATTGCTTTCTCAATTATATGGTCAGGATACTTTAAAGATGAAAGTTGCTTGCGAATTAGTTCAAATTCTTTTTTCCAGGAAATCTGGGGAACAAATTCGTAAGGCTTCTTAGGAATAGGTTGCTGGCTAGACCTATCTTGATAGTATTGTCATGATAGCTAAAGTAGTGAATATATGAAAGTGAGAACGTTGGTTTTCTGTATATGGTAAATTTGTATTCTGTCGTGTCTCGATTATTAAAACATCAAGAAAAGGAATTTTGTTGTCTGTTTCCCATTCAACTTTAAATTTGATGCTGGGCACTAATGCGTTTAATAGAGGAATTCATTAAAATTACCCCACTTATTATCCAAAATGTTAGTATCATCCACGTATCTCATCCACAGCATGTTTTTGGGTTTTATTGCATTTATTACTGTAGTTTCAAAGTATTCCATGTACAGATTGGCTAAAATAGGACTTAAAGGACTACCCATACTACACCCGAATTTTTGCTTGTAGAATGATTCCCCGAATGAAAATACGTTATTAGATGCACATAATTCAACTAACTTTATTATTTTGTCAAGTGCCAAAGGGAAATGATCTGAATAGGGGGATAATTTTTCCTTAAAAACTGAAGAACGTCCTGTACTGGTACTTTTGTGAATAGGGAGTCTACGTCAAGGCTTAAAAGTTTTATGTTGTGAAGTGGTATATGTGCTTCTCTGAATTTGTGACAAAAGTCTTCCGAATGTTTGATGTGACTGGGAGAAAAAGTGCCTAAAAAAGGAGAAAGGAGGCCAGCTAACCATTTAGAAATTTTGTAATTGAAAGCTCCGGCGCATGAAACGATGGGTGTTTGATGGAAGGCATTGTCTTTGTGAGTTTTTGGGAAGACCATAAAAGTAGGGGTAAATTTAGGATTTAATTACTTTAAATTTCTCTAATAGTTCAATACTCTTTTTGTCTTGGCCAATTAATCTTACTTTCCGAAAAAAATTTCTGTGGGAACGTTCTGGAGATTTTTCGTCAGTTTTTTCGTAAGTATTTGTGTCGCTAAGGAGCTGGTTTGATTTTGTCGAGGTAGAAACTCACCAGCTCCTTAGCGACACAAATACTTACGAAAAACTGACGAAAAATCCCCTCCAGAACGTTCCCACAGAATTTTTTCGGAAAGTAAGATTAATTGGCCAAGACAAAAAGAGTATTGAACTATTAGAGAAATTTAAAGTAATTAATCCTAAATTACCCTACTTTTATGGTCTTCCCAAAACTCACAAAGACAATCTTCCATTCAGACCCATCGTTTCATGCGCCGGAGCTTTCAATTACAAAATTTCTAAATGGTTAGCTGGCCTCCTTTCTCCTTTTTTAGGCACTTTTTCTCCCAGTCACATCAAACATTCGGAAGACTTTTGTCACAAATTCAGAGAAGCACATATACCACTTCACAACATAAAACTTTTAAGCCTTGACGTAGACTCCTATTCACAAAAGTACCAGTACAGGACGTTCTTCAGTTTTTAAGGAAAAATTATCCCCCTATTCAGATCATTTCCCTTTGGCACTTGACAAAATAATAAAGTTAGTTGAATTATGTGCATCTAATAACGTATTTTCATTCGGGGAATCATTCTACAAGCAAAAATTCGGGTGTAGTATGGGTAGTCCTTTAAGTCCTATTTAGCCAATCTGTACATGAATACTTTGAAACTACAATAATAAATGCAATAAAACCCAAAAACATGCTGTGATGAGATACGTGGATGACATACTACATTTGGGATAATAAGTGGGGTAATTTTAATGAATAATTCCTCTCAAAATTAAACGCATTAGTGCCCAGCATCAAATTTAAAGTTGAATGGGAAACAGACAACAAAATTCCTTTTCTTGATGTTTTAATAATCAGAGACACGACAGAATACAAATTTACCATATACAGAAAACCAACGTTCTCACTTTCATATATTCACTACTTTAGCTATCATGACATACTATCAAGATAGGTCTAGCCAGCAACCTATTCCTAAGAGCCTTACGAATTTGTTCCCCAGATTTCCTGGAAAAAGAAGTTTGAACTAATTCGCAAGCAACTTTCATCTTTAAAGTATCCTGACCATATAATTGAGAAAGCAATTCAAAAAGCAAACGTAATTTCTACCGACCCCCTAAAGACAAGACCAGAGACACACCCAACAATAAAATAAAAATTCCCCTTGGACTTTACGATTAAGAGAGTAACTCAACACCCTTGGGAAAATCCAACCCTTTTGCATTTACCTACCCAAATACCTTAGCCAAATCCCATGTATTAAAGTCCCAAACAAAATAAGGACATCGCCCCAAAGACCTCTGGGGTATATGAGATCCCTTCCCATTGACCAGACTGTGACCAATCTTACATCGGATTTACAGGTAAATCACTTCCCCAGAGATTAATACAACACAAACGGTCCATTAGGTATGGACAACAGAACTCGGCTATTTTCAATCATATAAATGAAACATAACCATAGAATAAACTGGAATATGTCACGTGTAATTTATAGCAGCAACTGCCGGTACAAGAGTCAAATGATGGAATCGGCCTTAATAAAAAGAGAAGCAGTAATGACATCTCAAAAGGGAATTGGACATCAGACATCGTCGACGCAGTGTTCATTCAACCAACGTTAAGAAGATTAAGGAAGATTATCAGCGGGGGTGACCTAAATTGGCTTACTTGTGGACGAATCTCTTGGGTATAAATACCACCTTTTCTGTAAACTTTTCTCATTCATATACCTGAAGAGAGAGACAGCAGTCTCTGAAATATAGTACTTTTCTCTCTACTTTTGGTTTTGGTTTGTTTTTATGGGCTCCTTTTATTAGATGGAATTCTGTTGTTACAGAACACTTTTACCAGTCATATATATATATATATATATATATATATATATATATATATATATATATATATATGTATATATATATATATATATATATATATATATACCTACATATATATATATATATATATCATATATATATATATATATACTATATAGATAGATAGATATGAGCGTGTGTGATATTGTGCACACACGAATCCAACGTCTCTGTTAGACAGACACACAGACACACACACACACACACTCAGAGAGAGATGTTCATCCATCCCTGTTGACAGTGAAGATGTGCAGTGTCAATGAAGGAGGGGAGATTCGCATCTTGTTCAAAAGAGCGAGATGAAAGAAGAGGGATTCCACCGAAATGTCATTCATGGGAGGGGGAACTAAATTGAAAAACTGCTCAATTCAAAAAGTTGGGGTTTTCAATTTGTAATATATTTCTACGTCTTTGTTTCATGCGAGTGTGGATGCGAGCATATATATGACACAAAGACACATGGAAATGATGCGTAGGATGTGTACAATAGCGAGTTTTGCAATAAGATGAAACGGCTATTCCAGTCCACTAGAATTAATAGCTACGTCAGGCTGTGATTATCACCCCCCTTTCCAAGAAAAGGAGAAGCAATTATTCAAGCTGACGTTTCGTTCTCTGTTTATGCAAATAAATAATAAATAAATAAATAAATAAACTAATAAATAAATAATTAATTAAATAAATAAAGAAAGAAAGAAATAGTTAAGTGCTCTTTTTAAAACAATGCCCGAAAAAAAGTTCGGTAATCTTTATATGTCAGAAAAAAAAGGTCCGTACTCTTTATATCCTATTAGAAGTCGTACCCTTTATACAAACAAAAGTCTTACTCTTTATGCCCAAAAAAGTCGTATTATTCATATGACAAAAAAAAGTCTTCCTCTTATATGCCCAAAATACGTCGTATTCTTTATATGACAAAAAAAAAAAAATCTTGCTCTTTATATGCCCAAAAATATGCCAAAAAAAGTCGTACTCTTTATATGAAAAAAAGGCTTACTCTTTATATGCCAAATAAACATTCTTTTTATGCTCAAAATGAGTCGTACTTTTATATGCCCAAAATGTAATACACTTTATACGGAGAAGTCTTACTCTTTATAAGATAAAAAAAAATCACTCTTTATATGCCAATAAAAGTCTTACTTTTTATATGTAAAAAAAGTCGTACTCTTTATATGCCAAAATATTTATATGTCAAAATAAAAGTCATACTCATTATATGCCAAAAGAAAGTCAGAGAATTCAAAATGCAAGAAGTCTGATAGGAATAATAAGATTTTGACACAGCAATTCCATTTCCAGACTTATTGGCATCTCCTTTAGTCACCACTTATGCTATAAATATCTGTATCCTAATATTTCATAGCATTTCAAGACATGCGTCCCTGATGAAACTGAAAGAATGATGCGTTTCTAACAACATGTTATTGCCAAACATCTGTAGAACCCCACATTAATGGTAATTTCTACACTTACTGAAGACTTGACGACCCAAACTTACCTGGTTAAGTGGAGGAGTCGTGTGGAAGTTCAACCAGAGGAAAGGCCAAAGAGGCGGACTTTCACAGAGGCCCTTTGGGTCACTCGCCGTTGACGACTGAAAAGAAGCAAGAAATGATATCATCAATATTTTTCAGATAATGTTGATATGATCTTTAGGAGAAAGATGAAGGTCAATAATAATAATAATAATAATAATAATAATAATAATAATAATAATAATAATACAATGGTTTTCTCTTCTTGCAGGGTTCTCAAGTCTCCTATCATTCTCCTCTGAACTTGGCCCAAAAATATTTGGGTTCTTGTCTCGATACCGTGTGGGACCCCTGTAGTTTTCGTCAATATGCTCGAGTGTTCATTTGAGAAAATTGAGTTCAACGCTGTGAAACGAATATGCAAAGTTAAAGTAGACACAAAATTAAGTAGCTACTAAGACCTACAAATACGAAATATCATTTTCCTTTCTAATAAGTTCAATGTTTTGGCAGTCCAGACCCGGTTTTTCTTTAACCCCACACACACACATAATATAGTATGATATATATATATATATATATATATATATATATATATATATATATATATATATATATATATACCATATATATATATATACGCTTGTTGTGTGTTTTTGTGTGGTGTGTACGCAGATGAAAAAACAAACGAGTCTCGTCCCTTTCTTTTTCACCAAACACTTGTCTGAGGACTTCATCACCGTTAAATGAAGGGAGGGGGGCGGAGGGGGGGGGGGAAGGCATTTTGTTCGAGAGAAAGGAGTCGAAAGAAAGGGGGTTTGAGCAAAAAAAAAAAAAAAAAAACAAAAAAAAAAAAAAAAAACTTTGATGGCTGCGACGTCTCACTTCGGGAGGCGGAGTTTTACGCAGATGAGAAAAAAAAAAATGTATTCCGACGGGAGAATTCGCTAAAATAATGACTCCCTCATATTTGCATTCAATTATTCATTGTAGGGTCAAGCATCCTCTACGAGTAAAATGCTTTTACGTATATGGGAGTTTTCATATATATTTTCTGACGTGCACACGTTTCTGCTTCCATTGTATGTGCAGGAATTTCATGAATGGCTCTCAGGCTGCCCTCACTCTAAACGGCAGTTTATTTTAGGGATACTGAGGAATATTCGTTCGAATACCCGATTCGTAGTCATAAAGTGTCTCAGATCTCACACAACACACACACGCACACATACATCATACATACATACATACATACATACATACACATACATACATACATGCATACCTACTTTACATATATATATATATATATATATATATATATATATATATATATATATATATATATATGATATATCATATATATATATATAAGTACAATCATAGTACGTATATCTTTACATATATATATATATATATATATATATATATATATATATATATATATATATGTGTGTGTGTGTGTGTGTGTGTGTGTGTGTGTATGTGTGCGTGTGTGTGTGTGTGTGTAAAACAGTATTCTGTTAACATTTCAAATTCAAAAAGGCTCCTTACATAAACAAGCACTTCTAGTAGAAGGCATGGTGTTCACATAGTCCTTACCCAAAAAAATATCCGCTTAAAAACCCCTACTCACCCACCCAAAGTCCACCCTAGTATTATTCACAGACTGTGTGTATTTTGTATAATTTGTAATGCATTCCTTCAATGCGCAAATGCTTAAATATGCACACATATAAATCCCACCTCTGTAATATACGACCGTTTCGTAATATACGACTGTTTCAACATCCATATTTACAATACCTTCATTCTAATCCCAAAAACGGATATATACACCTTTTTTTATACAAACCTGACCCAAGCCACATATGGTCCCAAAACTTCTTTAGTGAGGTCGATAACCCATAAAATATATTATATCTGTTTGGGAGACCGGCAAAGATTAATGAATTGACGAGGGGAACACGAGAGGTTGAGGAGGACGGGGGAAATTGACGGTCAAATCTGAGGGGAAGAGGTCGAAGAAATCAAAAAGCGATGGAGGGAAAAGATAGTTGGAGGAAGTGACTAAATATAGTAAGAGAGAGAGAGAGAGAGAGAGAGAGAGAGAGAGAGAGAGAGAGAGAGAGAGAGCAAATAAATGAACTGTATCGCCACGAGCGTTAATATTAAAATGCAATATACCATACAAGATAGCTAAAGAGGGAACCTCATAATATTAAAAAGAAATAATTCCCAATGGAGATAATTAAAGCTGGATTTCTCAATTCACTGAAAAAGAATCGTATTTTGCCATTTCCTTCGTGACCACAATTTAAAAAAATTTAAAAAAAATTGCATGAATTCACATTAGTAACTTATCTATATTCATACAGAGGCCGGATGAAATCGTTTACAAATACTGTAGTGTTACGTGACAGTAACGTATTCCACCCCAGATATTCAGGTCTCTCAGAGAATTCAAAAAAGCAACTGTGAAATTCATTTCTGAAGAATGACCAAGAATATCTGCAAATTATATTTGACTGCCAGCCTTTTCCAACATCTACTGAATATTTGAAATATTAATCTATTTCTTCCGTAGAAGATAAACAGAATCTTTCCCAAAATCTCGAGGACGCAGTCACCGAACCCAAACCCCGTTAGAGTGGACCACTCAGGCTAAATAACGTCCTGCTGAAACTGAAACGCCACGAGTGAGGTCAATGACCTCGTAATCTATTGTTATTCATTTGAAAGGCGGCGAAGATAAGGAGACAACGAGGGCTCAGGGAAAGGATCTGGAAGAAGACGAGGGGAGGTTTATGGCTACGAGTGAGGGGAAGAGAGAGAGAGAGGGAAAGAAGATGGGAAACAAAATGTGAGTGAAATAAATTCAGTGCCCTCGACTTTCCATAGCAACTACTCGCACGTCCAAGCAGAACTTCCTCTTCTTATTGAGAGAGAAGAGAGAGAGAGAGAGAGAGAGAGAGAGAGAGAGAGAGAGAGAGATTCTTACTGAATTATTGAATAAAAATACGGCTTTATGAGAGAGAGGGAGAAAGTCTTACTGAATTACTAAATAAAATACGGTTTTGTGTGAGAGAGAGAGAGAGAGAGAGAGAGCGAGAGAGCGAGAGAGAGAGAGAGAGAAGAGAGAGAGATAATAATTGCGACAAAATGGTGTATCACAGTAAATTAATGAAATTCCATATTTAGTCGAAAGTATTATCCTCCAGTGTCTGATGAGAGAGAGAGAGAGAGAGAGAGAGAGAGAGAGAGAGAGAGAGAAGAGAGAGAGAGAATTCTTACTGAATTACAAAGAAAGAAAAAAAGAAAGGGTTTCACGCGAATATAGAATTAAGATTATAGAAGATCACATTGTGGTGTGCGCGACTATAATTATGTCACTTCTGTTGTTGATACAAATAATGGCGGTCCGTGGTCAGGGTTCTCAAGGGGAAGATGAAGAGGAAGAAGGGAAGAAGTGAGGAAAAGAGACTCTCTCTCTCTCTCTCTCTCTCTTGTTTTGTTCGCTCTATGAATGACGAAGAGGGGAACGGCGTACATACTTACGATTTTTCAATCCTCATCCACTAATTAACGAATTTCAATTCCTCTCGCTAAAGAGAGAGTTTGAAAGGAAGATTTTCAATTCCTCTCGCTAAAGAGAGAGTTTGAAAGGAAGATTTTCAATTCCTCTCGCTAAAGAGAGAGCGTGAAAGGAAGGCGCCAGATGTGTTAGTAGTCTGTGGAGCTCTTCATTAATGTTGTTTAATTATGGACGACGAAAAACAGTCCTCGGCCTTTGACAACCGAATGCTGCCTTTCTGAATTCATTGACATTTTAGGGCAATTACGCATTTATTCTCTACAAACAAAATTCAGTGGATTAATAAAACTTATAAGAGAAACTACAGGATCGTTCAGAAACGCAAATAGGTCAAATACATTTAATTATTTTCAATATACCGCCAAGTAAAACATGAAATCCTTCCTGACTACCGAACCACGTCGAGAGTGAACTTCCATCACTAGAAATACACATCTCTCACCCCTCAGTGGAATACCCGAGAATCGAACTCGTGGATACCGAGGTGGCATGCCAAGACCATACTGATCACGCCACTGAGGCGCCTCTCCTTGATATTATTATTCCTTGACAGTTCATTAACTCCCTCAACTGGAATCGCTTATGCTTTTCTCCTTTATCTTCACAGAGGCTGCTGTGTCTGTGAATAATGGCGGATGGAAAATATTTGCATACAAATACAGCCTCCATCTCAAGTCTAGGGGGATTCCATTGTTCTTATGGGAAGATGGAAGGCCTCTGGGATAGGCGATATCTTGATAGGGTTGGGTGGTGGAGGGGTAATGGAATGGGATGGGTATTATGTGGTTAGGATTTTGATTTAAGGGTGAGGGGAGGGAGCCGGTACTAAAACATATAAGCGTAGCAGTATGAGAGAAGGTGATTTTTCCTACCCTGTTTCTCTGTGCCAAGAGAATGTTTGCTTTGATGGTTCGGCCTTATTCTTATCCAATTCGATTATTATTTGTCTATAAACTAATGTTCCATTGTTTAATTTGATGGTTTTCCCTTATTCATCTCGAATTTGATTATCATTTGTCTATAAACTAAAGTTCCATTTTTTAATTTGATGGCTTGGCCTTATTCATCTCCAATTTGATTATCTTTTGTGTATACACTAATGTTCTATCCACAGTCCTCGATATCGTTTCATGCATTGGATGTGTACGAAACAATTTAACTGTGAGTCTTCAACTCGTCATCACAGTGTTAAAATATTGCGTGTATATATAACAATAAACCCGCAATATGCGAGCATGGGCTCTTACTCCTGGAGAGAGAGAGAGAGAGAGAGAGAGAGAGAGAGAGAGAGAGAGAGAATATATATTCGTAGATGTGAGAAAAGCATTTGACAGAGTAAAACTACCTGAAGCTATTCCTGAAGCTGCATATAAGGGGCACACCCCTATATCTAATTGGCATTTTACATTGCTGGTTCTCCACACAGCAATTCTGTGTCAAATGGGCAACGTATTATCGTACACCTTCGGCTCCCTAAACGGGCTTCGGCAAGGGGGCATTCTCTCTCCATACCTGTTTAATACGTACACAGATGCCTTGAATGTCAACTGAACTCACTCCCAAATCGGATGCACTGTCAACGAAACAACTATAAACAACCATCTGTTACGCCGACGATATGGTTTTGATTTCCCTCAGTGCATGGCCTCCAACGACTCATCGACACTTGCCGCCAATATGCAGAGGAATTTGATATAATCTACAACGAAACCAAGACCCGTGCATGTCGCTTCTCCCGAGATCGCTTAAGCATATTGCAGAAACCACAAAAATTTTCCTCGGAAACCATCGGCTGGATTTTGTGCGCGAATTTCCGTATTTGGGTCACATTATTACAGACGACCTAAAAGATACGGCAGACATTGAACAGAGGCGTCGTAAACTATGTGCAACTGGCAACATGATTGCAAGGAGGTTTGCCTTCTGTCACCGAGACGTGAAAACTGCTGCTCTTCCGCTCGTACTGTTACAGTATCTATGGGTGTCCCTCTGGACGAACTATACCCGAGAGACCATGAGACGTATCACTGTTGTGCACAATGATATTCTGAGACGCCTCACAAACACTCCACGCTACCACTCCGCCACACAGATGTTCTTAGATAACCACCTGGACAATTTAAAAATCATTGTAAGGCGAACAATGTCCAGCCTGGTAACCCGAGTGAGAAACAGCGGCAACTCGCTCATACAAAGCATCCTAAGGAGTGAAGCAAGAAGATCTAAATTGTGGGAAAGATGGGAAAATGAGGCCTTTGTCCCGTAAAGGACTTAATCTCTGTATTAGCAAGATGTCATCTGCAGATTTTGTCATTATTATATTTATAGCTGATATTTTATTTTTTCATTATTTCTGTGATTACTATCAAGTTAAAGTTTTATATATATGTATATATATGTGTATGTATGTATATGTATGTATATGTATGTATATGTGTATGTGTGTATGTGTATATATGTATATATATATATATATATGTGTATATGTATATGTATATATATGTATATATATATATATGTATATGTGTATATGTATGTATATATATATATATGTATATATGTGTGTGTATGTATATATATACGTATATATGTATGTATGTATATGTGTATGTGTGTATATATATATATATATATATATATATACATTCAATTTATGTATTTAGCCCTCTGGACCAGACTACTGTAACCACCTAAGGTCTCTAGTGAAATTTAAGCTATATAATTTGTGCACTAACTGTTATAACTCTCAATGCATTTTTTTTTTCCTCACCAATATTATTACTATTACCAGTATTATGATTACTATCTTTTATGCTACCTCAGCTATTTTGTGGATAAGTGCCGATTACTAATTTTTCCTATCATGTTGACTCATATATCTAGATTGTGTATGTTACTGTGTATTTTGTATGTTCATTGTATATGGTCTTGAACCGAAATAAAAGATATTATTATTATTATTATTATAATATATATATATATATATATATATATATATATATATATATATATATATATATATATATGCTCCTGTATAGCCTTATAAATTCTATCAGAAAAGTAAATGGCGCTTATTTCAAGTTATTATCTAAAAATGACGACGGAGGCATTTCGAAATGTTATGCAAGGAGATAAAAAAAAAAGACAGATATAATAAGAGATTGCAGCAGAATGAAAGTATCTGGAGTTCTGTGATATGAGAATTGAGTGTGTTTCTGAGTAGTAACATGGAGAGCATGTGAGGTGGGGTGGAGGGGGGTGGGGAGGTGACAATAAAATATGAGAGTACATTATGTAAGAGTGTTGAGTGTATGTGTAAGACAGGGAGCGATGGGCGGAGGGGGGCGGGGTCATGAGGGTGTGTAGTTATTTTTTGTGTGTGTGTGTTGGGGGGGGGGGGGGGGGGGGGAGACGAACGACCCAAAAGGAAAAACCGTACTGATATCGGAAAGCGTTAAGTCGTATTGGGCTTGGAAGTTAAGTCGTTTATGTTAATGTTGGGAATGTAAATCCATTCTCCGTCTTCGATGGAAAGAGAGAGAGAGAGAGAGAGAGAGAGAGAGAGAGAGAAGCGCAAAATAGGGGTTTCCTCTCCTAATAAATGAGTTGAAGGGAAGTTAAAGATGACACTTGTGAGTTCTGTTGACAATTATCAATAATGAAGCGAGGTGATTAAGATTTGCCGTTGAAAAAGGGAGTTAAAGAGTTCTAGAAAGGAGATTATATTCGGAAAGAAAGCATCAATAATGCAAATGAATGGTTACAATAGCTTGAAATTTCTCTTAAAACTTTTTGAGATATGAACAAAATACATAGAGTATGGGTAATGAACATCACGTTTAACTAATAAAAATTCATAAAGAAACTCTAGATCTACATTACATAATATACTTGATTGGTCATAAGTATGATGACGCTTCAAAAATACACGAAAACCAAATCCATTTTTGACTGGAAAGGTGCATCTGCGTTACTTTTGTAGTCTCTACTGCGTAAGATTTACCCTAGCATCGCATCAACCCGGGCATTGTTTCATTTTAGAAATTTTAACTGTAGTGTCGTCTTGAAAGCATATATCCTCACATTCCCCTTCAGCCGAAACGACCCGACGAAGAAGCCATTCAGCTCCATCTATCGGCTGGCGGGAAAACCACTTCTCGCGCCAAGAAAAGCACATTTTGTCTCGGTCCTAGAGTGTCTTCGTCTCTTGCGCCCTTCTTGCACAAACTCCGGCAATAATATGTCTTATTCCCGTTTCGACGCCCTTATAAATCTCTCTCTCTCTCTCTCTCTCTCTCTCTCTCTCTCTCCGAGAGGCGAATGGCATTACCGTGTCCGCTTCAGAATATGCCTGCATGCGAATGTGCTTGCTTGATTGCTTGCTTCTGGATATCTACTGCTTGTTTGCGATGGAATCGGAGGCTGTAAGGAGGCAACTCAATGGTAAGTCTGAATGGAGTGTGGGATGGGGACGGGGGAGGAGGGAAGGAGGGGGAATAAATATTGCTTAAGAAGGTGGTATATACCGCAATAGGAAGAGCAATGCTGAACATTATTTTTGAAACATACTAATTACTAAAAGTCAAAATCCACAGATTGTCAACAAAGACAGGTGGATTCAGATCTCTTACTATTCGCTATGTTATTTATAGTAAAAAAACGACGTATCCCTTTACTATTATTCTTGAGAATGTCCGTTGAGAGAGAGAGAGAGAGAGAGAGAGAGAGATGGTCGAAGGGTTAGTTAGAGAATTGGTGTCGTATTTTCTGGCCCTTTTAGCTCAAAATGAAAGTTCTACGGAACTTAATCGGCGAGAACGGAGAATGTATGAACTTTTTGTTACAGACGAAAAGAGGGGAAAAAATAATTATATTTTCTTTTGAAGGCTCACACTGTTTACAGCCAGATTTTGAGCGCTAGAATTATGACCCAAACTCTCAAGCAATCACATAGAAGAAAAAACTATGGGTTTTGTGTTCATAATTGCAAAAATGCTGAAATGGGATAATTATAATGAAGATAATCTTGATAATGTGCTATTTCCAATATCGACAAGAAACTTTCAGTTAAACCAGCAGCAAGCAGGCACGGGCTCTTGCTTTAAAAGCAGCCTCAAGGTCGTTTACAGGAAAGGACATCGAGTTGAAAGGCCTTGCAGTACTCCTTCGTTTCACTTTCCTTCATGGCTATCACGTTCCAAATTTTTGATAGTTATATTATATATATATATATATATATATATATATATATATATATATTATATATATATATATATATAATATATATATATATTATAATGTTTGTCTCCGTAAGTGGTAACATTCCACAGCTTGAGTCAGCTGAGACAACCTAGCTTTGCAAAGACTGATAAAGAAACCCATTTTTTTTTTTTTGAAAACGCAGGCATTCATGCACTTTATTCTTTTTTTTTTAAATAGTGTATTCTAAAATGTCATCTACATGAGTTTAGTCAATGATGTTTCTAATGGAAAGTAATGTTATTGTTGTTTCTAATTAGAGTAATATTATCCACCCATGAATGAATTATTGCTACTTCTTAATACAAAAGTAATGTTATCCGCATGAATTAATCATTGGCTGTTTCTAATTAAACGTAATGTTATCCGCATGAATTAATCATTGCTGTTTCTAATTAAAAGTAACGTTATCCACATGAATGAATTATTGCTACTTCTAATCAAAAGTAATGTTATCCACATGAATTAATCAGTGCTGTTTCTAATCAAAAGTAATTTTATCCACATTAATTAATTATTGAGGTTTCTAATTAAAAGAATAAATATAAAGTCTGTAATCGTCCTAATTTACCCGAAAACACCAAATGTTTTTGTCCATACAGAATTTCGACTTCGTACTGCCGATAGAACCCACCAAAGCAACACTGCGCTATTGAACCGTACGTTTGGAAAACGCTTTTCGACGAATGGTCACCATTCCATTTTAATTCCCCAGTAGGAGAGAGAGAGAACGCCGGGACCTTCTTCCTCAGCTTCGCCACATATATAGTTCTCGAGGTGAGAGAGAGAGAGAGAGAGAGAGAGAGAGAGAGAGAGAGAGAGAGAGAGAGAGAGAATGTTTGGATATCGGAAGCCTGCCTGGACTTAGATGAAGTACCTTCACGTGTAACGGGAATTAATTTGTCCGGAGTTCCTATAGACATGTGGGAGGGTAATGCCTGTCAATACTCCAAAAGCAAACACTGGGAAAGGTCTCTATACCTCTGGAAGTTATTGACTTCATAATAAAGGATATATACATATCAGACATACTGAAGATGGACTCTGGTTCTATTCTGAGACGTCCCATTCGTATTTTTATATAATTCATTTTTAAATACTGTATCTATTTGATTTCAATGAAGGCGCTTCATTTGACGTTTCTTTTCAGGTAGCCTGCAGACTCTTATTCCATTATGAGAAAATACTTATTCGTTAATAGCTACGCTCCTATCTCTAACGACATCGCCAATATCCATAAACTTTTTTTTCGGGTATTGCTATAGCATCGCTTTTCAATGCTTGTTTCCAATTCATTTGGCAACCTTTTTTGGAAATTTTTTTTTTTTCATACTGATTCCTAGTCCTATAATTTATTAGACAAGTTGGGTCCTACCCAAAAAAAAAAAAAATAAAGGAAAAAAAAGGATGGTAAGGTGTCAACTCCAAAGGGTTAACTAGGTACTATCTCGGAACTCTCTGCTACATAAACGTTACCGTTAATTGCATTTCAAATCTTCAGACATCAAAATGATAATACTATGACAAACGATACAATGAAAAATTATTCTTTATAGCGGAAGTGAGATATTTTAATAAATATATCTTATATGGGATACAAAAGCATTGGTTAAAAAATAATTCTCTTCATACAAGACATCTATGAGCAGAAGGCGTCCTTGAGAGCGGTTATTCACCATACTTACACACAGCAACTACACTCTTAGATTGTATATTTGTATGAAGCGAATAATGTTGCAAGGGTTTGAATCTTGCAATGGTTGTTGCCCTATGTTTCCTCGGGAGTCACCCGCTGTTGATATAAAAATAAGTAAACATTTTAATGTTATTATAAAAATATACAAACAGCGCAATGAAGTTTCGTATACAGCTCATGCTTCTATATCTGAAGCATCGTATCCGTACGTCGTATCTCCTGGAGGATGATTCTGGAATTTACTTTCCTGGAACCTTACGTGAGATCAGAAAGCTTGATAGTGGAAGCTTATACATAAATTTATATTTGGAATACGATCCACCTGTGGAAACAGGTAATGCAGCATGCTTCTAGATACTCAAATCTAGCACAGGAATTCTGATGTCAGTTAGGAGAGACTCTTACAAGTGAGCTTCTTTGAGAGAACAATATTCCGGACTCGCAATAATGTGACATAAAAGCTGCTTTTTTTTTTTTTTGACGTTAGCGATTCTTGTCTCCCATGTTTCCTGAGGTCTGGGGAAAGAAACCAGTCAAATGAGGGGAAACGCAGAGCGATTTTAACCATTCGTTAATGACGTCGAAGGGAAGATGTCGGTTGAAATTGTCAGACATCATTTATTAATGAATTTTAATGGTTTTCGTTAAAGTTGAAAGATCTTGTTACAATCGAAGTCCAAGTTGGTCAATGGGAAATGGGAAATGTGATCCCCTTTTATCAGCGCTTGACGAGGGGAGCCATTTCGACAGATTCGCGGAAGTCGAGATAAATTAGCGAAGCAAAATTGATGGTTTGAAAATCATAAGGTGTTCATTTTTGAGCATATGCTTCTAAATTTCTTAATCCAGAATTGAATACATGAGCGTTGTCACCTTACAGCTCTGTAATGCTTATTACTGAAATTTCTTAAATAACATTTAATAACACAAGTGTGCAAGCCATCTTCCAAAGAACAATGATATGTCCAACATATTACATATACTGATGGCGTTCGTAACGAGTCTTTCCGTAGTTACCGATATTTCTTTTATTATTTATTTATTTATCTATTTATCTATTTATTGATGAATCGCCATAACGAAGCTAAATCTAATTTGTGAAAGTTTTTCTCTTCAGGTGCTGTGCCTAACCGGACCCCGCCCCCCACCACTAACAACAAAAATATACATATACGTATATATATATATATATATATATATATATATATACTATATATATATATATATATATATATATATATATATATATATATATATATATTATATATATAACTGAATCACGAAAGTTAGGAACGTGATAAATCCATAAATAAAGATATATGCCACGAAGGAAAAATAAACGAAGGAGGATCTGCGAGACCTTTCGACGTTAAACGTCCTTTACTGACATAAATGAGGCAAAAGACAATAAAAGAATATTCGTATAACCCTGACAGATAGGGATTATAAAGAGATTAGTACCTAGAATCCGACACACCTGGAAGATGAGAAACCTTCCCAAACAAGCATAAACAATGGGTGCAATTAAAGGTTTAAGACAATCATCTCAGCTACAAGGATAAGACAATAAAAGGATTATAGGTGACAGCTATTCAGAACTTGTAAACAAAACCATATTCACAATACATGTCAGACATACATTATAACAAAGATAACTCTAAGGCAACTGATTTTTATTTAAGTCAGTAATTATATCTTTGAGGTCATTCTTAAACATGTTACAAATACAAGGGCTAAATGAAAAAAGGCCACGACTAACATGAAATTACTATGAAAAGTAAGTTGTATTAAAGCAGATTCTAAAGATTTCGTGATAAGACATCTCTTGACCTTGCAATCATGGAACTACCAACCCAAATTTATTCGGTGGTTGTTTTCACTTAAATGAATGAATATTGCATTAGATGTTTGCCCAGTTTTTTTACAGAATATTTAAGCTGGCTTAGCCTTATTCTAGGCCTTTGCTAGACTGTCCGAGATAAAATGAGGGACAATCCATACATGGAATTTTATATATTATGTTGTTGCTTTTCTCTGTTGCCCATTTCGTTTATTTTCCTTCGTGGCATATATCTTTATATATATATATATATATATGTATATATATATATATATATATATATATATATTATTATATATACAAAAACTTCGCGCGCACACTACACTCACACACACACACACCACACACACATAAACATATATATATAAATAGATATATATATATATATATATATATATATATATATATATATATAATGTGGGCGAATTTCAACTTTTATAAACAAAGAAAAGAAAATGAAACACTGGTTACATCTACACAAAAATTATTTGAATGTACCTAAATAGAAATGAAAACTATAAAAGATGCTAATAAAACCCAGGCCACGAATACACATAATTCCCCAAATTACTCAAGACAAAAAAAAAAAAAAAAAAACGCCAAAAAAATAAAATGGGAAAAAAAAAGCCAAAAAACTAAAAGAACAAAAAATAATTAATACAATTACTGCAAAACAGATGTAGCGCGCAGGAGAACGCCAAAGAAGAAAAATTGCAGATAAAAACTGGAAGAAAAAAACAGAGAATGTTAATTATACAAGAATGGCATCATATGGAAGCTGGGTTTGATCGCTCAAAAATAAAAATAAAACACTCTGAAGAGGAAATAGTGGGTGGCTGCCTGTAAGCCTCCAGCGTTCCTAGTGGTAAAAAAAAAAAAGCATATTGTGTTCAAATTAGAAAAAAAAGCATATGTATTCAAATAAGAAAAAAAATGCATTCAGTGTTTAAATTAGAAAAAAGCATATAGTGTCCAAATTAGAACAAAAAATGTATATAGTGTTCAAATTAAAAAAAAAACAATGCATATAGTGTTCAAATTAGAACAAAAAATGTATATGGTGTTCAAATTAGGCCAAAAAATGCATATAGAACAAAGAAACGCAGCACCGCACATACAAACACATACATGGATACACCCGGTCTATGTATGTATGTTAATATATGTACATTACAAACAGACATACGCACACTTATATTATATATATATATATATATATTATATATATATATATATATATATATATATCTATATATATATATATATATAATGAATGAACGAACGCTCTGTACCTCGATTATTAAGAAGCTTCCGGTTATGGTTCGTTAAGCGATGTTGCTTGGTAACAGAAAATCCAGCTATATAAGATAACCTTTTTGTTGATGTACGTCACAAAATCACAAAGAGAGAGAGAGAGAGAGAGAGAGAGAGAGAGGAGAGAGGAGAGAGAGAGAGAGAGGTCTGTCTCATGGAGTTGGGTGTCAAACTTGTAGACCTAGTGACCTTACACTTTACACAACAGAATATATATATATATATATATATATATATATATATATATATATATATATATATATATATATACTTACTATATGTTTTAAACTATCCACAATAAGCAAGATTAAATGATACACACAATACTCAAGAAATACATAATTCACGGACAAACCTGTGAAGTCAAAATTGTAAGCGTTACAGGGATGATAGTTTCTTAGACCAAGTTTACAAATTTCTCCAAAAATTTAATATTAACTAAACTTCTGGGACGAAATCGTTGGAAATACAAAATAAACTTTTTTGTTAACTTCACCATCGTTTAACAATTATAAACCACCACTTTGTGTTCTTCCGCCAAGGTTACCTGTTCACCGTTTCAACCATGACTACTTGCGTGACTGTCACCCACGTGTGAGTAATCGAATATTGTAGTCTTAAAATGTAATGTGCAAAGCCTTGTATATATGTTTACTAAAGTTTGTGACCTGCCTTCCTTGTGAAACAGAGTTAATTTTCGTTCTGATAAGGTAAGCCCAATGTCAGGATGTGTAATTCACACAATTAGACCTAGGCTAAGTTACCGCCATGATGGGTGGAGACATGGCGCCCCTAGTTAGTTGGTCTAGGAAGGTTGGTTTGAGCCTTGACTGTATTTTACAGAGAAATATGACTTTCCTATGAGTTTTTATGCAATTTTGTGTGTGAGTGTGTGTGTAGTTTTAGCCCTAAATGAAACTATTTGGGTAATCATTACTCCAAACCGGTTTTCTGTTGCCAACAGAAACCATTGGGAAAACTTTCTGATGAAAACGTGAATTTAGCCTTTTTTTCCCTTCCGTTTGTTTTCTCAGTTAACAATTTAATCACATTTCCTACTGAATATATGATGGTTCATTTGCTTTGATACATTAACCACATGTCATGTCATTTTAAGGTTGTTTTCTGAATATATTCGTGTCAATATGTCAGTTTTCGCAGGTCGAGAATCATTATTAGTTGATTATGTAAGGTGTGGTTGTTAGGTACGATTGGTTGGTGGTTTTAGCCTAGCTACCCATTTTTATTTCACGACGTCGGCTATAATCAGTCTATATTTTCTCTCTTAACGAGAAATTTTAACTTTGGCAGTGGATATTTTGCCATGTCACAACAGGCTACGTATTTGACGATTTAGCCGGCATTTCCGGTGCGCATGCGCAATCGATTATTTTTCGGAATTTGGTTTGGTATCTAGTTGCATGTAAACGGGATGCGCACAAAGTGTTTCGTTTTGCCTGCTTTCTTTAAAAAGCCTTGAACCGGCAAGACCACAGGCAATTTTGCCGGAATTAGACAGACATTTACTGGTTTTGGCGTAAATTGGCCGTGAACCGGCAAGCCAGCACGGAGTGGTATTTAGACGTAACGAGAGAACCAAGGTATATTATATTATATACCTTGGAGAAAACCATCTCTCTCGAACAGTAGTACGAGTCAAAGTGACGACGACGTTGCTGCTTGCTAGCTTTAAATGGCACGCAAAACTTCGGGTACAATCGTGATGACGTCATGTTCGGCAGTAATCGACCAAGGTATATAGAATTCTGTATACCTTGTAATCGACTGCCCATGGGCACCGGAAATGACGGCTAAATAGTCAAATACGTAGCCTGTTGTGAAACGCCAAAATATCCACTTCGTTTAAGTTTATTTATTTCATTACCTTAATTCTGTCATTATATCTATAAGGTCAATTGAAATTCATTCCCTCCCTTAATCTCTTCCTATTGCTCAAGTTGCTTAAGGCTGTTTATAGCTGATTTCAATTGAGAGAGAGAGAGAGAGAGAGAGAGAGAGAGATCCAGCGGCGCCTCAGTGTAATCTGTCCCCACAGAAGGGACCTAAACTAGTTAAGGGTCTTTAGAAAATTGTAGAGATAATTTCCCTCGTACATTGAATGTTTTGAGCCGTTCATTCGATGGGACCATGTTTAGTTTTTTATTTCTTACTTCTTACAGATGCACACCCATTATATTATAAATGTATGCGTTACGCAAAAGCTACAACCTGATCATGCAAGAATGTACTGATCTAGCATGCAACTCAGTCTAAAAATAGTTCCAAACATTACTGACAGTATTTACCTTTGCATTCTTGTTCTCGCAGAGTTGCACTGACCAGGAACTGCCCTGTAAAAGATATATGAAGTATTTGAGAACCAACGCTATTCTTTATATTATTTTGTTGCTTTCTATTAATATCTGTCTCCTCCTTAAAACAAAGTTTTTAAACCATTCCATAAAACGCCAATTACATCAGCAAAGTTGTATTTCATGAAAATTGGATTACCAAGAGGATCGTCAAAGGTAGTTGAAATATCGAAGATAATACAGGAAGGAAGGCTTCGATGGTATGGTTACCTGTTACGAAGGGAGGAACGTCATGTTTGGAAGACATACGATGAAAATGGAAGTGCGGGGTAGATGGTAGAAGGGAAGACCAAAAAAGAGATGGCATGATTGTGTAGGGGAATATATGGTATTGAAAGGTATAAATGAGAACGAGGCACAGGACAGAAATCGATGGGGACGACTCATTCACAATGGCAACCCCATATAAAAATGGGTTAAGTTAGGAAGAATAAGAAGGCATATATAGTGTATATATATATATATATATATATATATATATATATATATATATATATATATATATATATATATATATATATATATATATATATATATATATATATAAAGTTCTTTAGGAAGAAATCTGGCAATTAATTTCTACGTGCTGTTGGCTAGCGAGTAAAAGTATGACAGTGAGTAATTAATGTCTAGATCTACTTGAAAACATTTTCTAAATGTTCTAATGATCTTCAAAAATAAAATATACATATAGATACATGCATACATATTAATTGTTGAAAAACAAATGCAATGTTATTAAATATGTTGACAACTTATGGTAGGGTCTTGCCATAGTAAGTTTGTTTCGACTTCGACTGGATTAGAGATTCAATTTTTATCTCCATAAGTTAGATTGAGGGCAATTGTTGAGCTTTTTATTTTTTTCTGTGATTAACTTTATATACTTTATGGTAAGATTACTGCCACTTGGTTTGTGAGGCAAGTGATGGACTCCCAAGGAAGTTAGATGCAACTAGAAACCCAAAACTATGAACCACCAGTTTATATAAACTGTGATGTACAAAATAAATAAAAATAATAATAATGATAGCTTGGATAAGTAGTCTGTGAAGGACATAATAATAAAAAAATAATAATAATAATAATAATAATAATAATAATAATAATAATAATAATAATAATAATAATAATAATAATAATAATAATAATAATAATGTGAAGCTAAACTTTCAAAATGTAAAATAAAATAAGTATATCAGTGCATTAAATGAAAAGCCAAAGGATATATAATCAATCTTACGCGTAGACGAAAATACTCCTCAGTGAAACTTCTCCGGGAGAGAACTTGTAAAGAAAACTTATAAATAAAAAAAAGAAAACTTCTCGGGGATGAGATTGCTAGCTAAGGAGTTCTTTGAACTCAGTGCAACAGAGGTGGCTGTGAGGACTCTCGAAATAAAATGCGGTAGGAAAGGAAAATTGTGTGGGCGGTCTGCAGCTCGAAATTGTAATGCAGTGTGAGTTATCTTGCAGGAATCTTAGGTTTTTTTTTTTTTAATCATTGTATATAAAGTTTTACCTAGAATAAAATATTCCGCTAAACACAGAAAGCTTAAATAAACAAACTACCGTGTCAAATGTGTTGCTCGAGTTTGCACTGAAAGCCTAGTTAAAACGTGGAAAATAATGCATCTTCGACTTTATATACGTATAAGCATTATAACATGGAATGAGAAATGAAAATACTATAATAATACTATTATCTAAAATTCTATAATGACAAAGTATTCCGTGAAGTATCAATGCATCGCTTAAGGCTTACAGTACAACCAATAGCTGACCCATGAGTGTTAAATATCACAGAGAGAGAGAGAGAGAGAGAGTAGCCAGAGAGAGAGAGAGAGAGAGAGAGAGAGAGAGAGAATGTGGAGCACGCGAGGAAGAGGGGGAGGGGGTGAAGACAGTCAGGGGTAGTAGGAGTGAGTCCTCCAGCGTTGCCACGAACTCCAGTCCGGTGAACGGGAATGATGTAGTGATGGTGTGATGTAGGCCTAGTCTTGCTACCTTCATTGAAAAACGTTTTGATCTCGGTGATCTTGGGCCTAATATCCAAATTAGATATTTTATCCAACTTATATTCATTTCAGAGTCAATTTTTTAATTCAATCCGCGTTTTGTATGCTCCCGTCCAAAGCAATTCATATGATAGACTTCATAAACCATCGAGGTAAGCAATGAGGGTTCAATCTGTACGGTTATATATTACGTTTAATATTTATAATTCAAAAACTGTTATGCAGACGATGTGGAACGTGTTCATTGCAGTAACAGTGAAAATAAGTTGTGATTGATAAGTTTCTATTTCCTAAAGACACGATTAAAAAAAAATAAAAAATAAATCATGCTTGCAGAATGTGGTCTCAACATACTTCGTTGATGCTTCGCGTTTTGGCTACACAATTATTACAACACTGCAATTAGGGAAATGAATTCTGGGACTAGGATACAGGTGTTGGAGTATGGCAGTTTTTACCCGATGAAAACCAGATGTCCAACGGGAAAACACTATGCTATTCACTTAACTACATTGAATATCAGTTGTGAGGAATTGCTAACGTAGTTCACAAATA
>NC_087215.1:6875279-6899352 GCF_015104395.2 Macrobrachium nipponense | reverse complement strand
TATGTATCTATGTATTAAAACAATCAATCCATGGATCAGTCAAGTATGAAGTAATTTTGTCATTGTTAGATATTAATCTCCCGAGAAAGAAGATTTATGGGAGCATAACATTGTTCCATCAAAATATTGGCAAGAAATCGGTGCTGGAAAGCTTAACGTTTGCAATGGACCTTAGAATTTGGATATGAGTATATAATTGTACATATATTGCAAGAAACGTTCTAGACATCTCCGTATTAGTAGACATTCATTTTATTTGTATACTCTGTAATTATGCTCAAATTTCATATGCTTACGTATTGGTAATATATCGGTGTATAAATCCACACACTACCAAACCAGAAACCAGATTACAGATCAAAATCATCTAGGTAAAAATTTGAGTTCGTTGAAAATATGTCATCTAGAATGTTCATATAAACAAAAAAAAAGAAAGAAAAAAGTGATTTTTTATTCGTCATCCACTTTTCTTAGCGAGCCCCTTTCTTTCATCCCCTTTCTTTCGCCAGTCATGTTTCTCTCTCCCCTCCTTCATCAACGGTGATGAAGTCCCGTGGCGTGGTAGTGGAAATTGGGACAGTGTGGGGATGGGGGGCGGCAGCCCCTGAACCTTCTTTCCATAACGCGAACATTAACGCATCATGTACAAAATGACATGTAGACGAAAGAGTTTTTTTGTGAGTGCAATTTTTTTTTTTTTTTTTTTGCTTTTTTTTTTTTTAGAAATAAATGATTTTACCGAAAGCTGGTGAGGCTAGATTGATTTCTTATATTTAAGAAATATTCTTCATGTTACTGGAAATCAATTCGTTCTGATGATAAAAGTACAAATTTCTCAAAATGAAAAGCGTTCGATGGAACTGACAATTTATAGAAGAATCTTAATAATGAAAATATTTTCATTTGACTTCTTCGGTTCCGATTTGCTGGCTCTGAATAGTATGCAGTGGATATTGGAGAAAGAAAGAGAACTGCCCATTCAGCAATCTATTTGCCTCATGGCCACAGTATTGCAATCTATTTGCCTCATGACCACAGTATTGCAGTGGATATTGGAGAAAGAAAGAGAGCTGCCCATTCAGCAATCTATTTGCCTCATGACCACAGTATTGCAATCTATTTGCCTCATGACCACAGTATTGCAGTGGATATTGGAGAAAAAAAGAGAGCTGCCCATTCAGCAATTTATTTGCCTCATGACCACAGTATTGCAGTGGATATTGGAGAAAGAAGAGAGCTGCCCATTCAGCAATCTATTTGCCTCATGACCACAGTAATTGCAGTGGATATTGGGAGAAAGAAAGAGAACTGCCCATTCAGCAATCTATTTGCCTCATGACCACATATTGCAATCTATTTGCCTCATGACCACAGTATTGCAGTGGATATTGGAGAAAGAAAGAGAGCTGCCCATTCAGCAATCTATTTGCCTCATGACCACAGTATTGCAATCTATTTGCCTCATGACCACAGTATTGCAGTGGATATTGGAGAAAGAAAGAGAGCTGCCCATTCAGCAATCTATTTGCCTCATGACCACAGTATTTGCAATCCTATTTGCCTCATGACCCCAGTATTGCAGTGGATATTGAAAAAAAAAAAGAGAGCAGCCCATTCAGCAATTTATTGCCTCATGACCACAGTATTGCAGTGGATATTGGAGAAGAAAGAGAGCTGCCCATTCAGCAATCTATTTGCCTCATGACCACAGTATGCAGTGGATATGGAGAAAGAAAAGAGCTGCCCATTCAGCAATCTATTTGCCTCATGACCACAGTATTGCAGTGGATATTGGAAAAGAAAAAGAGCTGCCCATTCAGCAATCTATTTGCCTCATGACACAGTATTGCAATCTATTTGCCTCATGACCCCAGTATTGCAGTGGATATTGGAGAAAGAAAGAGAGCTGCCCATTCAGCAATCTATTCGCCTCATGGCCACAGGATTGCAGTGGATATTGGAGAAAGAAAGAGAGCTGCCCATTCAGCAATCTATTCGCCTCAATGGCCACCCAGGATTGCAGTGGATATTGGAGAAAGAAAGAGCGCTGCCCTTCAGCAATCTATTTGCCTCATGGCCACAGGATTGCAGTGGATATTGGAGAAAAGAAAGAACGCTGCCATTCAGCAATCTATTTGCCCTCATGACCCCAGTATTGCAGTAGATATTGGAGAAAGGAAAGAGAGCTGCCCATTCAGCAATCTATTCGCCTCATGGCCAGAGGATTGCAGTGGATATGGAGAAGAAAGAGCGCTGCCCATTCAGCAATCTATTTGCCTCATGGCCACAGGGATTGCAGTGGATATTGGAGAAAGAAAGAAACGCTGGCCCATTCAGCAATCGTTCGCCTATTGACCACGGATTGCAGTGGATTATTGGAGAAAGAAAGAACGCTGCCCCATCAGTAATCGATTCGCCTCATGGCCACAGATTGCAGTGGATAATTGGAGAAAGAAAGACGCTGCCCATTCAGCCAATCTATTTGCCTCATGGCCACAGGATTGCAGTGGATATTGGGAGAAAGAAAGAGCGCTGCCCATTCAGCAATCTATTTTGCCTCATGCCCACCAGGATTGCAGTGGATATTGGGGAGAAAGAAAGACGCTGCCCATTCAGCAATCTATTTGCGTCATGACCACAGTATTGCAGTGGATATTGGAGAAGAAAAAAGAGAGCTGCCCATCAGCAATCTATTTGCTCATGACCACAGTATTGCAGTGGATATGGAGGAGAAAGAGAGCTGCCCATTCGAAGCAATCTATTTGCCTCATGACCACAGTATTGCATCTATTTGCCTCATTACCCCACCCAGTATTGCAGTGGATATTGGAGAAAGAAGAAGAGCGCTGCCCATTCAGCAATCTATTTGCCTCATGACCCCAGTATTGCAGTGGATATTGGAGAAAGAAAGAGAGCTGCCCATTCAGCAATCTATTTGCCTCATGACCACAGTATTGCAATCTATTTGCCTCATGACCCCAGTATTGCAGTGGATATTGGAGAAAGAAAGAGAGCTGCCCATTCAGCAATCTATTTGCCTCATGACCCCAGTATTGCAGTGGATATTGGAGAAAGGAAGAGAGCTGCCCATTCAGCAATCTATTCGCCTCATGGCCACAGGATTGCAGTGGATATTGGAGAAAGAAAGAGAGCTGCCCATTCAGCAATCTATTCGCCTCATGGCCACAGGATTGCAGTGGATAAAGGAGAAAGAAAGAGCGCTGCCCATTCAGCAATCTATTTGCCTCATGGCCCCCAACAGGATTGCATTGATGGATATTGGAGAAAGAAAGAGAGCTGCCCATTCAGCAATCTATTTGCCTCATGGCCACAGGATTGCAGTGGATATTGGAGAAAGAAAGAACGCTGCCCATTCAGCAATCTATTTGCCTCATGGCCACAGGATTGCAGTGGATATTGGAGAAAGAAAGAGCGCTGCCCATTCAGCAATCTATTTGCCTCATGGCCACAGGATTGCAGTGGATATTGGAGAAAGAAAGAACGCTGCCCATTCAGCAATCGATTCGCCTATTGACCACAGGATTGCAGTGGATATTGGAGAAAGAAAGAACGCTGCCCATTCAGCAATCGATTCGCCTATTGACCACAGGATTGCAGTGGATATTGGAGAAAGAAAGAGCGCTGCCCATTCAGCAATCGATTCGCCTATTGACCACAGGATTGCTGTGGATATTGGAGAAAGAAAGAACGCTGCCCATTCAGCAATCGATTCGCCTATTGACCACAGGATTGCAGTGGATATTGGAGAAAAAAAGAGCGCTGCCCATTCAGCAATCGATTCGCCTATTGACCACAGGATTGCAGTGGATATTGGAGAAAGAAAGGGCGCTCCCCATTCAGCAATTGATTCGCCTCATGGCCACATGATTGCAGTGGATATTGGAGAAAGACAGAACGCTGCCCATTCAGCAATCTATTTGCCTATTGACCACAGGATTGCAGTGGATATTGGAGAAAGAAAGGGCGCTCCCCATTCAGCAATCGATTCGCCTATTGACCACAGGATTGCAGTGGATATTGGAGAAAGAAAGGGCGCTCCCCATTCAGCAATCGATTCGCCTCATGGCCACAGGATTTCTTGGACGTAGTCAGTAAACTGTTTGCTTAGTGATACTACAAATATTCGTAAGTGATGAAATAAAAGCCAAGTAGATCTTAGTTTAACCAGACCACTGAGCTGATGAACAACTCTCCTAGGGCTGGCCCGAAGGATTAGCTTTTTTTTACGTTGCTAGAAACCAATTGGTTACTTAGCAACGGGACCTACTGCTTATTGTGAGATCCGAGCCATATATAGAGAAATGAATTTCTAATCACCAGAAATACATTCCAATGATTCCGCGCTGGCTGCAGCTGCTGGGAGCGAACTCTGGCTACCAGATCGTCAGGCGAGTAGGCAACCGATTCGTCCAGCGAGGAGCTATAGAAAACGTCATTGAAATAATACTGAGGCTGGTTACTTTTTGTTAACCTAAGATCAAAATCTTTAAATACGTGTCACGACGATATCGCCACTAAGAGTTTTTGAAGTAACACAAAGGAAAAAATTAAGTAAAGAGAAATATAAATCCTGGTGTCACTTTCATGTAATACGACCTGAAACTGTTAAAAGCCAAGGAAAAAAAAAAAAAAAAGAAAGAGGTTCAGAAAGACTGACGTGGACAAATAGAGGTGCGTGTCTGAGCTGTGTTGACTGGCTTCCTTAACTAAAACCTATAACCATGATGGATGAACCTTGGGTCGCTTTTTGTTTTGTACTGCGTCCTTCTGAAAACGGAATGTCAATACATTGCGTTTCCGCAGCCTAGTGTGCAATGCTCTTTCAACTTTTCATATGAAGTGTTTCCAGTAAATCTTTCATTTTATCCGTGAGTATTTCAGTCTGTTTAGGAAAAGGTGAAAGTTCACTCCTGTGATAAAAAAAAAAAAGTTTTTCTCTTGACCATGTTTGCACATTTCGTGCAGAGAGGAAAGCTGCTCTCAATCCTTCGTTCCAGAGGCATAAAGTTGGTCATCGTGGTTGGCGAAACTCACAGTACCTTTCGATGTTATTGAAAAAGGGGAGGGAAATATGGCGACGCCGAGAGTTTATGCAAATTGAAAGGGACCTCTGTTGTTATCAGGAGGCTTTGTGGACTCTTGGTTTATCTGTTGTGTGGATTCAGAATTGTGTTATTGCAAAGACTCTTCCCAATTTTAATGCATAAGGTGGAATGACAGCTATAGTAAATTCACATCAGCCGTGCTTTTGATGTCTAGGCCAGTCTCTTACGACGCTCCTGATTGGCTGTTGATAAGCCAATCACAGTGCTGGAAACTCAGTCTCTCTCGATTTCACAGAGGTAGGATGTATGTTCCACCTCTCACGAGGGATACTTTTGAAAGACGAATCCTTCAGGAGAGATGGAACATATATCCTGCCTATGTGAACTCTCTAAAGAGACTGAGCGTTTCCAGCCCTGTGATTGGCTTATCAACAGCTAATCAGGAGCGTCGTAAGGGACTGGCCTAGACATCAAATGCACGGCTGATGTGAATCTACTATAGGACTTAATTCTGAGAGGTTTCTTATAGAATGCTTTCAATTCCGGCGTCTGGGAGTGGAGCTCTCCTTTTTTATGTTTTTTGTATTTACTCCAACTTTTATTTTTGGTCATCCCTAGAAAGTCTTGTATTGTTTTTATGATTTGTTATTTAATATAAGCATCATTAGGTATGCGTTCATACATAATGCGAGAATTATTACTTTGTTTATATATATATATATATATATATATATATATATATATATATATATATATATAAAGCGTGCATTTTTAAAAGAACGAATTGGTATTAGGAAGTATCCTTCCTTTATTTACTTTATGATTCTTGGCAATTTGAGTAACTTACTCTCATTTATCGGTTAATTTACTGGATATAGATTTTTTTCTACGGACTGCGAAATCTGTAAATATCGATTCTTCTTTCTCTCTCTCATATATATATATATATATATATATATATATATATATATATATATACACACACACACACACACACACATATATATATATATATATATATATATATATATATATATATATATAGGCTATGCAGGTATATCACATACATCCATTCAGGAAATCGCAGACAACCACATCAGAAGTAACATTATTAGAGACGTTTCGCACATACAATGTGCATCTTCAGTCTGTTGAGATAAAAACACATACATATTAGCATTCAATAATAGCAGGATTCTTAATAATAGTAGAAAGACTAAATTAACTTAAAATTGACATAAAGGACTAAAAATTGACAAGTAAAACGAAAAAGTAAAAAAGTACAAATAAAACAAACTACCAAGGCGCAACCAACCATTAGTTGAGAAGGAAGGAGGTAGAATGACTAGACTTAGGCAAGAAGTTAAAACGTTGACAATGCCAGATAAAGCGGAGAAGATGAAACTCCACTATTCAACGAGGAAAACAAGACGTTAATATATAATTGACTCTAGAGTAGTTATGTAATCAGAGTCTTTAACCGAGCCTAGAGAAGTGTTGTTTCTTCACCTCTCTCTTGCAATTGATTGCGTGGTTTTTTTATGTTTGAGTGTTCAGGCCTACTTAATTTTTGACCAGTCCTAAAACTAAAGCCCATGTGACTGCAGTATCTCATCTGCAGCAGCCTCTTAGTCGATCCAACGTAAATTCCGGGACATCCCGGGCACGTAAATTTGTATACCACGCTAGATCGCATGAGCTGCAGCAGACGATCTTTGAAGCAGAAACAAAGAGCTTATTTTGCATGGGTTGTTAATAGAAGTTTTTATATTTAGACAGGGAATTTCACTTTCAATAATTCTAGTTAGGTGTTGTGAAAATTTGCTATTGCATATATATGGTATGGAGGCATACATTAGTTTCTTTGGTACGCCTATCATTGGAATGGGTGGTTTAAAATGCAAAGTTAAAAGTTTGTTAACAATATTAAAAAATACATTCTTAGGGTACGATTTTCGTTTTAAGATATTAGATAAAAAATCAATTTCTTTATGAAAGATATCCCAGTTTGATGAGTATTTTATTGCTCTATGAACTAGAGTGGAGATTGCATTAAGCTTTAAACTCTTTTGACAAGAGCTATAAAAATTATTAGAAAGTCCCGGTGTATGTTTTCTTTCTAAAAACTGAAAGTGTTAAAAAATGGACTGATCCCTAGTTATGCAAATATCAAGAAACGGTAAGGAATTACCGTTTTCGAGTTCCACAGTAAAATTAATGTTAGGGTGTTTCAAATTAATAAACTGTAAAAATTGTAAAGCTTGCCATTCGTATCTAAAAAGGGCGAAGGTATCGTCCACATACCTTCTGTAAAACAATGGTTTAAAAGAATTAGGACAAGAATTCAAAAACTCTTGTTCAAGACTAGACATAAAAAAATTTGCGAATAATGGACCCAAGGGAGAACCCATGACCACACCATCATCCTGAGAATATAATTTATTGTTAAAAACAAAAGCTGAGTCTTGAACGGCAAGTTCTAAAAATTGCTTAAAAAGAAGCTTATTAAAACCATGAAATAAAAACTCTTCACTTGGAAATATTCTATCAATTATGATGTTTATAGTTTCATTAATAGGGACATTCGTAAACAACGACTCCACGTCAAAACTGGCCATAAAGAGTTCACCATCCTGTTTAGCTATTTGATCCTGAAACTCGTAACCGTTTTTCACATTGTATTGGTTAAAAGAAAAACTCGATTTTAAATAGATAATAAAAATTTAGATTTTTTTTATATTAAAAGATGGACTGTTGTATGCCGCCATAATTGGTCTAATAGGCAAACCAGTCTTATGAATTTTCGGTAGTCCGTAAAGAATGCTAAATGAAGAACCCGAGACAAAAAGTTTTTGGTATGTATTTTCATCTAATATGTTTTCATTTTTTAGTTCAATTAAAAATCTGTTAATTTTATCTTTACGTTTATAAATATCTAAAAAGTTAGGCTCTCCTAGAAGTTTAAATTTAGTATTATCGGAGAGAATTTCTTCAATTTTAGTTGTATTTTCAGTTTTGTTTAAGATACAACAACCTTTTCCCTTGTCTGGCTTACAAATAACTATATCATCCTCTGTTTTTCTAAGTGTGAGTAATAATAATCCCAAGTCATCTTTTCTAAAGAAACGGAGTCCACGAGACCTTCAGTTGAGAATAGGTCTTATGGGCCAAAGAGGAAATTTTCTGTTGTAAATTGCTAACATTTATATTTACATCAAGTTTGATTAGACGTTGAAACAACACTTCCAATGCTACTCCTGTTTTTAACCAAAGATGTAATTGTATTTTTAATTTTTCTAACTATGTGCTTTCTAAGAGAGAAGAATTTTTACTTTCGTTTGGGCTTGAATTTTGTTTACCTTCTTATAGACCTGACTATGCCAGATTCTTTTATCCATTGGAAGTGTTGTTTCAACGTCTAATCAAACTTGATGTAAATATAAATGTTAGCAATTTACAACAGAAAATTTCCTCTTTGGCCCATATTGTTCGCAAATAAGGCTCATCGGTTTTGAGATCTGCGTAGGACATCGAGACGTTGCTCATTTATTTCTATTTCGTTTAGGTTATATTATCTCCTTTTTATGCATGTTTCCTTAGTTTACTATTTGTATATTTGAAGATATGTGTGTGGACGTAGGTCACAAAGCAAATCATCATTTAGCGACGTTCGTTCTGAAATAATTCTTATAAAAATCCATAAAACTTAAGCTTTTAATCGTTACAGAAGACTAGAATTTTTGATTAAAGGTTTTGTAAATTACGTTTTTATTATGGAAAAGGAATTTGGTTAAATTTCCTTAATTACAAACAACTCCAGCATTAAAACTTGATCGTTGTGTCTTGTCTACTACATGTAACATGAAATGAGTTGAATTTGGATTGAATATGGAATTTAGGCCAAGGGCCAAGCACTGGGACCTATGAGGCCATTCAGCGCTGACATGGAAACTGACAGTAAAAGGGTTGATAGGTACAACTGGAGGAAAACCTCGAAGCAGTTGCACTATGAATCTATTGTGAGGAGGGTGGAAAGTCAGTTGGAAGAAAGAGACTATGGAAGGAGGTACAGTAAAAGGAACGAAAGGGGTTGCAGCTAGAGGGCCGAAGACACGCTGTGAAGAACCTTAAGTAATGCCTACACTGCACTGCATGAGGTCCACTGACGGCACTACCTCTCTACGGAGAACATGGAATGAGGCGGTCTGATGAACAAGCTATCCGTTGTCCCACCTCCGTTCAGTGTTCTTCTCTCTTGAAGGCAAACTCCGTGGTTTTATGAAGGCTGTTGCCGTTCCGTTCCGCGTTCCTCTTGACCATTTATTTCCCCGGGACATTGTGGGCGGAGTCTAGCCTAGAGTAATACCGTTCCGTTCCGTCTTTTAACTTGGTCTGCATTATTTGGAGAGAGAGAGAGAGAGAGAGAGAGAGAGAGAGAGAGAAGCTTTTATCGAGGAAGGATTACAGGGAACTAAATCCAAGTTAGGAAAAAAAGCCGAAAAAAGCCGGAAAAAAAAGGAACGGAAAGAGGGACGCTGTCATTAGTGTTGTTTTAATGTTGTGGCTTCTGGTAATCCCGGTCCATTCCGCGTATCTGTGGGGAAGGGGGAGGGTGAGGGGGGAACCATTCGCTTGTGATACGAGCGTCCATAGAGCAGAATGCTCATATGTGAGAGAACCAACAATTAATAAATAGATGAAAACTGATGGAAGAAACGAATGATATAATAACCATAGAAATGGAGTAATGAATATAAATACATGTGTAGCAAATGAAACCTGTAGGAAAAACTAATGGAATATTAGCCATGACAGTAGCGCATGAATAAATACAATTGCTGCCATATCAATGAATATTGGTTCAGAATAATTACAAGAAATGATAGAAAGGGTTACGCGCTCACAAAAGGCGTGTTAATGCTTCCCTTGGGCATAGAAGGACTTACATTAATTACCCTGTCAAGTAGACTATACCATAGTTGCGCTGTAAAAGGAATGAAAGACCCCTGGTGGGTCGTTACAGAGGCTATACGCTGCTCTTTTTGCTGCTACTGTGTAGCGTCGTAATGGTTTGGCACGACCAAGGATCCCGTAGGGGATAGTGCCGTCAGTGGACCTCATGCGGTGCATTGTTGGCATTACTTAACGTTCTTTGCAGCGTACCTTCGGCCTATAGCTGCAACCACTTTCGTTCCTTTTACTGTACCTCCTTTCATATTCACTTTCTTCATCTTACTTTCCACCCTCTCCAAACACTTGATACATTGTGCAACTGCGTTGAAGTTTTCCTCCTGTCACACCTTTCAAACCTTTTACTGTCAATTTCCATTTCAGCGCTGAATGACCTCATAGGTCCCAGTACTTGGCCTTTGGCCTAAATTCTATATTCAACGACACTACCGAGGAATGTCAAGTGAGTGGGTAGCCTGTCTTTAGTTACGACACGAGAATGTAGGTCAGCTGTGCATCTTACGGGCTAATGATTAACTTTTCTTTATGACTTTTCTTTGATAAAATAGTTAGCTTAAATATTTTTCTTATTCTGAAATGTCATAATTTAGTTTGCCTGAAAGAAAAGTTGCGTTGGCTAGTGTGTAAATTTTTATAGTAATTAGTGGAATGCTATGACGTTGGTAAATGATGTTGTTTGGTCATTATTAAAAAGCTGAAATCCGATGAAAAACAAATCAGATAAATAAAAATCTCGTAGTGAAGACGGTTGATAGCAGTGCTTTCCATGCTCACTACAAGGCGATTCAGGCTTTTCCAGTGGTCAGGGATTCATTGCGTAACGGTGGGGGTGAAGGGGGGAGACTTCAGGAGACCAGTGGTAGTAAGGATGCTATTGATGGGTCAGGTCATAGTAGGTTAAGTATTTAATGATTCCTGCCTCCCGCCGATATGCTACATTCCCCAAAATTAGATCAGTTATATTCCAAATGAGTTTCCAGGCTGCTTGAAAAATATATATCTTGCAATGCAACTGTTTGCTGTGTTTAGTCATCCATATTTTCCCTCTCCAAATTTTTATGCATTTATTTACTGTCACTTTTTGTATTCCATGCCTAATCCGTTGCTTCGGTAAAATACGTAAGTGAATGTACAATTTAACTCATATGTGTCGGATTTTTTTTTCCGGCATAAAATAATGTTTAAAAATTGGTAGAAAATTCAATTGCCTTTCTGATCCCTTTAGATGACAAAATTCTCCACCAGAGGAATTACCACTCACTATATTTCCGCGCCAGCGAATGATGAATGGCGGAGTATATGGGATTTTGCACGAGTTCATTTATCTTGCTCATTTCATTTATTGTTTTGGTCATAGCAAAACTAGATTTGGGAATCATGTTTACGTTAGAAAGGATTGTATATTTATGACGTTCATGTATTTTCTTAAGAATACAAGTGAAAGATTTGCTGTATATTCTGACCATCGCCTCACACGATTAACCAGCATTGACCAAAGACTTAACATGCTTGTGAGATGTTTGCGATAAGTCAGCGACTCTTGTTTATGACATGGAGTTCGTGGGTATCGTGTCGTTTTGATGTAAGGACATTTTCGACTCATTCCATGAGGTAGCTTGCAAACTGTACTTATATTTGGTAAAGGTTTTCCTTTGAAATGATCCCTTGTGATAAGTTTTTCTCATAAGCTTTTCATCTCAGTGTTTTTATTTTTTTTTTATCGGTACCTTATCACATAACTGTCATAACAGGGAAGCTTTCATCTCAGGCTTTTTATTTTTATTATTATTATATATTTTTTTTACCAGTACCTTATCACACCAGGATAATGTGTCGCCATCTTGATTCCGTTGCCTGAGACCCCAACAATGACATTACTTAACCAAATCAATCTGGTCATTTGCCGTCCAAGTGACTTCGAATTTCGTGACAGGAAGACCTCTTAGCGTGAGGGTCATTTCGTTTTGGTAAGTATACTAATTAGGTCACTTACCGCCTGGTAATTTCCTTATAATGAGTTCACGTTAGCATTAAGGTAATTTCTCTATAACGATGTTATCTACCAATCTGGAAAATTCATTCGACTTTCTCAGTTGACTCAGCCGTAGACCTCTTTTAAGTAGGTCAAACTTTATCGCTTGCATATGTTATCAAATATTTTGTTCACTGTTGATTTTGTGTTGCCAGATGCTGTCTGTTTGCAGTTGCTGAGTATAGACTCTATTCTCGTTGTATTTTCTATTCTGCCTTCCTGATAAAATATAGTAAACTAGATATAACTAAAGGCATATTCTAGTACTGGTCGAAAAGCTGGTATTACTTCTATTGTCTTATTAGTAGCATTACTTTTTAAGTAGATGAACTTTATCGCTTGCATATGTTACCAGATATTTTGTTGACCGTTGATTTTGTGTTGTCAAATGCTTTCAGTATGCAGATTTTGAGATGTAGACTATCTTCTCATTGTATTTTCTATTCTGTGCACCTAATATAATATAGTAAACTGTAATTATCTTGATATAACTAAAGGTATATTCTAGTACTGGTAGAAAAGGTAGTAATACTTCTAGTTCCTTATTAGTATTACTTTGCTGATGTTGCTATCGTATATGTGGCGAATTATCACAAGAAAATTATGAAAAGAAAGTATTTGGTAACAAAATTGGAAGGAAATATACAACAGCTTCAATAACATAACATCTCTTGAAAGCGAGAAGATTTTATCTCCCGGAGATAGAGAGCAGAAGTTTAATGGCTTCCAGAGGGAGGCAGATAAGAGTTTAAATGCTGGGGATGGGTAGGGCCGAGTGGCGATAGTGGGAGGAGGAGTAGGAGTAGGGGCTGGAGTAGGAGTAGTCAAAAGCGCCGTCAGATGGTACTACTCCCAAGGCCTCTAAAAGTTCTGCCCCTGACACTTAACGCCTTGGGTTCGACTCTTCGACTCTCGCCCGGAAATTGGGTCGTGTGAAGCTCTCTCTCTCTCTCTCTCTCTCTCTCTCTCTCTCTCTCAGTAGCAATAGCAGTACTGCTTTTTTCGCTCGTTTAATATGCAGCCCGTGTGGTAACAATTTAATTATGTTAATATTCAGTTAATTTCTCATATTATCACAAATGTAGTTTACATGCTTCGCCTTTTAAATTGTTTCATTGTTTGTGTATTTTGCGGTATGTATGTCTTTATGTATGCATACTCGTACTCAGTTGAAGTAGGTTTATTCCTTCATACAGGCATTATTTTTATATTGTCACTATCCATTATTTCCCTTCTGGTGTAATTATAACTCACCATCATGGATTAATAATCTCCTTTAATGTTATTAATATCTGTTTTAACAACTCCGGGTCCGAAGTCAATATGCCTTTGTGGGTCTTTGCGGTTCTGTGAAATGATTATGATTCTTGTTATGGCGCTGGGGAATATCAGTGGTACTTAAGATAATGATGTATGTAATTATCTTCATACTTATCAGCATGATATAATGGAGTCTGGAACGCTTTTACAAATACTAGTGTAGTAATTCGAGCACTGATATTTAATCTATGCCACATTTTCTAGTTTTTGCATCAATGAACCAACAAAAATCCTTTTATAAGTATTAGAAAAAAACACATTGAATCATTTACTTCTGAGGATTTTTTTTATTTATTTAGGAACAGAGAAGCAGAGAAGACTACGAAATTGTGCACAAAACAATGGAAAAAAAAGTTGCATTAAATAAAAAGATTAGAATCCATTAGTTCTGATGATTTTTTTATTGGTTTAGGAACAGAGAAGACGACGAAATTGTGCACAAAGCAATAAAAAAGGTTGCATTAAATAAAAAAAAAAATCGAATCCTTTAGTTTGGAAAAATATATCTGTATTTTTAATTTAGGAGCAAGCAACAAAGGCCAAGAAACCGCGAGGACATAAGGTGGTCCAGCCCTGGACGATGAGATCGTTCCAGTGGCCAGAACGGGGCTGAAAGACGACATTTAATAGCTGATTGAGGTTGGAGGAAGCGTCCTTTCCAGAAAGGGAAGATTAGATTGGCATCAGAGGCCATCAAGATCCTACCGAAGGGTTGAAAGTATTATTGCATCATGGCGTGGGTGAGATGTGGGTGGGGGGTGGCTTTGAAGGCGTGGTATTGATGAACATAGTATTTGTACTTGAGGTCTGAGTTTAACGTTTATTTTAATGGTTCTCTTAGTATGATAACCTAATTGGCGGTGGTGTCACTGAGAATGCAAGCATGAACGCAATAAAGTTTCTCTCTCTCTCTCTCTCTCTCTCTCTCTCTCTCTCTCTCTCTCTCACACACACACACACACACATCAAGACGGGTGGTAAAAGGCACGTTACTTTTTCTGTGATGTTTATCTTTGAGAAGGTAGGAAAAAAAACGTTGATTAATGTGGGATGCAATCACTTATTTTTATTTTTTTCATTTTTTTATTGCAAAAGGGTGTAACTGTCAGTAACATTTTCGATTTGCTTATCATGCTAACTCGTTATCTTTATAATTGTCCTTCAGACATTGCGTCATTGGGATGAGTGGACATCATGGGGTAAAGCTACTGTAATTTCACGATCTAAGTTGAACATTGCAGAGAATAAACAATCCTCATGATACTGTAATTTCACAATCTAAATTTAACATTACAGAGTGTAAACAATCCTCATTTAATTCAAAGTATAAAAAGCTGGATGTCCTTTCCTAGCCCAGCCTCGAAAAAAAAAATGAGTATAACACCACGTAACTAGAAATTCTTTCTTTGTTTCTCCAACATTCACGTCTCTCATTTCCTTTTCTTTCTTCACAGTCCTCATTCATTCTGCAGCATGCAGACATCATCACTCTTGCAGAATCCTCCCAACACTTTCGTGCATTTCATTCCGCTTTCCTTCTCTTGTTGCGGGCTAAGGTTTCCCTTCTTCCCCAACCGCACCTCGTTCCCCCTCACCCCCCCACCCCCGCCTGTCCTCCGCTTCCCATGTTTAACTTGCCTCCTCACTTCCACCGAATCACAATGCATTAGTCGGGTGTTGCGATGATGAGAAAACGGCCACCACACAGGAGGGAGGGAGAGAGAGAGTCTGGTCTGAGTTTGCCAAATGCCTTTCCTTGCATTTTGGATTTTGGGAAAGTTTGTGGTGAATTTCTTTCTACCTAGTTTTTGTGACTTTCTTTAGAATTTCACTTTGTGTATCGTTTGTTATCAATCTTTTGCTGTGACTTGGGGTCTCTGAGCTTCTTTGCAATTCATCTTTTCTTTTGCGCCTTGAAACCTTTTTGACAAGGGTGATTACTACTGGTCCGTCTGGGTGCTATTATGATTTTATATGGCTGCTTTTATGATTAACGTTTTTGATATTGAAGTCCACCGTCCTACATGTGTTGATATTATTGCTTCTTTGAAACCTCCTGTTGCTGATGCCCACGAAGCAATTACGAAGACTTGAAATATATAAGGAGGAGTTTTGATTAATCGTATTTCCTTGGTCAGTGGTATGTTACCAGAACAACATAGAGCAACATACTGTAGAATTAATATAGATATTGGTTCTTATCCGATATCTTGCTATTTGATTGAAAGTTGAATAGTACTTTATTTGTGAAGTATAGGCGGATTTATCTGACTGTAACCATGTGTATATGTGTGTAGAATCTACTGGCCATTTTTACCAGATACATATGTAATTGTAATAGCCACAATGCCAACTCTTCACTTCTCGAATTCTTGGCGCTTATTTTTTTTTATTTTTTTTTTGGATAAGCTTGTCACTACAAAACCTTAGGATCCAAGTGCAAGATATATGAAGAAATTATGATGTCCGGTAACGGGAAACGAACCCGTGATACCATGAGCACGACGGATTCACATCATTTCTTCATATTTCTTGCACTTGGATCTTAAGGCTTTGTAGTGACAAGCGTATCAAAAAAAAAAAAAAAAAAAAAAAAAAAAAACACACCTGAAGAAATCGAGAAGTTCAGAGGTCATTTTGGATACATACACATATCTATATTTGTTTGCTTAAGTGTATGCGAGTATGTACACGCGTACGAGAAGACGAAGAGTATCATTCGCTTTTAACTTGGTAAAGAGGTTCGCTGTAGACGCCAGCAATTTCGTCAAAGCGAGTTTTTCGTTTCCTGTTTTTCGAGATCAAACAGAGTGACATTCGTATTGAGTTTGTTCCATTGGGTCGTAACTGACGTTTATATTTAGTTATCCTCTCTCTCTCTCTCTCTCTCTCTCTCTCTCTCTCTCTCTCTCTCTCTCTCTCTCTGTGACGCTGTAATACCCATTACGGAGAGAGGAGCCGAAATGCGAGATGTGAGTTAGGATGTTTTCAATGGAAAGGTTTTTTTCGCAGCTTTGCACAGTCGGCTGGCTGATGGATATTGCACATTATTGCATTCTGCATCCGGCAAAAACACGCCATAGCCGTTTTCGATTCATTTTTATGTTTGTTTTGATTTTTGTTTAGCCAATGAATGATAATTTTTTATTTCGAATCAAATGCATTAATGTGCGTAGGGTGAGGGTTGTAATCAAGGGTGTTGTGAGTTCTCTATTTTTTTTCTTCTTTTTTATTTTTTATTTATTTATTTATTTTTTAAGGCTAATTTTGATGTTGAAGCGAGAGCTTTAATGGAAACTGGGAAACGACATCTGATGGTTTTATTATACAACAATTTTTCCTCTTTTTTTAAAATTTTGATTTCATTGATGATAATACGAACATATTATACATGGAACCGGAAGGATTTTTGATGCAGTTCTTCTAAAATTGCCTGGATGTCATGAAACTGACACTGAAGCATTTTTGTGCTTCTGTTGAATCAGCGCAGCAGTAATAATGTCATGCGTAGAATGAGTGTCTAAAGGTTCCTTCATATCTTATTCTTCTTTCCCACAGTTATCCCTACATGAAGGGTCGGTTACCTGATGCGGCTTCTCCTCCTCCATTGCCTTCTATCAAAGGCCTCATCCTCCACCAAACCTCTTCGCTCCACATCTTCCTTCACTTCACCTTGCCATCTCCATTCTCTGTCTCCCTCTCGATCTTCTTCCCCTAACAGGTTCCTCCAAGCCCTCTTCATTCCCTCCTCGTCATCCATCCTCTACACATGCCCATTGCCCTTACCACCTCATTCGTGACTCTCTTATCACCTCTGTCATCTTTACGAAGCCTGCCTGCCCTCTTATTTCGCCATTGTCCAATCTCTCAGGCAGCGATATTCTCAAAATCCACCTCAGCATTCTCACCTCTGTTCTCTGAAGCTTTACTTCCTCCAAAGGCGCCTTAATATCACGAAATATTGAATAAAATAATGCGGTGTATAACTTTCTAACGAGTATATTTAAAGTAAGTTTGAGTTTATATTGCAGATACACTGAGCATTTTATTTCCAGTTTTAATGTAAATTTAGATTATTTTCTTTAAATTTTGAGAAACAATAAGGGAAAATTCAATTGACTTTCTTTAAAGAAATCCCTTCAGAAATTTAGGATGCAAACACGTGCGATCCAGCAATTGACCTTTAACCTGTCTTTAAAGTTTCTATGATTTTTTTGTAATTTTATTTTTGATTATTTTTTAGTCTTTTTGGATTTCACGGATTATTCTCTCTTTTTTCCGGTGAATATGTGTATGTTTGTGTATGTGTGAGTGTGCCCTTTCATCTTTAGATTTTCTCAAGAATACAAATATTTAACCATAACGTCTAGTGACTTAAATTACCACAGCTATTGTTGGAGTGGAGTGAATTTGTGAGTGGACGTGTATGAGAGAGAGAGAGAGAGAGAGAGAGAGAGAGAGAGAGAGAGAGAATATCTTCTCTTCAAGAGTTTCGATAACTCAATAACTTTATCCCGAAATCCAGCGATACAATTCCTTATGTTTTTCGTTGCTTTTCTGAAGGTTTGATTTTCTGCAGAGAATACGCAGGGAAGATCTCCCTCGTGGCAGATAAGAGACTCCTTGTCACGGTTACGTTATGGGTTTCCCGTTCTTGAACGAGCCCCTGGGTTTCTGGGGCGGTTTAATATATATATATAGATATATATATATATATATTATATCTATATATATAGTATATATATATATATATAATATTCTGCGGAATACGGTAGTGATGTCACTGGAATGCGGTTGAGAAAGATTCTCTCTCTCTCTCTCTCTCTCTCTCTCTCTCTCTCTCTCTGATGAACGTATTTTGCTGGACCAATATACCATGACAAAAAAACCCTACTGAGAGAGAGAGAGAGAGAGAGAGTTGAAATTATCAACTAGTTTTTTGGACTTGCTGATTTATTCATCTTTTAAAGGTCTTGTCCTTTATGAGTCTCGTACGAAAGTTATTTGTTCATATGAAGGGGCGAGGATGGATCCAGAAGGTTTATAGGTCGTATCACACCGTTGATATTTATCAAAAGTGCAGCATGTTTTATTTTCTACAGAGTTTACGCGACAAGGACAATTTATTTAGAGCGAGTGTCTGTTATAATATATTTGTACTCGCTGTGAATGTAGCCGCTTTTGTTTTTTTCTTCTGCGTGATTTTTAGTTTTATAGAAAACGATACCTATCTGTAATCCACCGAGAGAATCAGATTTTCCAGTCGGAATTCCAGTGGTGAAAGACGATTCCAAGAATAGGATTTTCCCATTGGGAATCGTTAGAACGGCGAAGGTTTTCCTCCTGGGGATATTAGGAGGAGTCGATGCTTGGAATAAAGAATGGTAGGTAGGCACACTCAGCTGCTTGGTTTGGAGGCCTTACATTATGAGTGATGTGACCCCTTTGCAAGGACATACGTAGTATAGGTGCTTTTTTTTTTTTTTGAACTGTAGGCATATGAGCATTTGGACGACTAATCATTAACGACCTTAGATATATCCGGTGTCCCTTTGTTACTTGAATATTGACTTTGAAAGTTTTTTTTTTTTTTTTTTTTTTTTTTTTTTTTTTGTTTTTTTTTTTTTTTTTTTTTTTTTTTTTTTTTTTTTTTTTATTTTTTTTTAAGTCCGTTTGATCACAATTATAGTTTTCGTTCGTGTGTTTAGATATATCCAGTTTGCCACTGTTTTATCAGTGAGAGTTTGTTTCTGTAATGCAAATAAAGACGACGGGAACACTTCATGGCAATTTCCCTACAATTTCCGACGTTCTTCATTTAAGTTTTGTTAATTAAATAATTTCATTGTTTATGAATATTTGATCGAACAAATATTGACTTTTGCCCAGGCTAACCTGAACTTCAGCGAGGATTATTTTTTTGCCTCAGATGACGAGGAAAGAGATTGCATCATCGTGATTTTGCAAAATAGGAAACAAGGGTTATAGTTCAAATAATATGAGACGGTCATTCGAAGAAATATATTCGAACGAAGTGTAGGTAAACATAGTTAAACTGTATCATTTCTAGCGGAAGTTAAAGCAACATTATAAAGCTCCATAAAAGGAGAAAAAAAGGAAAAGGATATTTGGTTGAAAAAACATCGACTCCTTCCAGCCTCGTCAAGTGAGGCAGACGCAGCCATCAAAATCATACCAGGAAAGAATCACCTTTCGCTCCGCTAAAATATCCTCGTAAAAATCCCGCTGTGTAGGATATCAGGATATCCACTTCTTTCATCGCGCTGGAAAGAGAAAACAATTATCCAGAGAGAGAGAGAGAGAGAGAGAGAGAGAGTTGACAAGGACCCTCATAGGTAGCTTCTATCCTGTCCTACTTCTTATGTCTGCTATCCCTACAGCAAGGGGTCGGTTGCCTTCATCCTTCTTCTTCAACTGCTACTTTCCAAAGCCTCCTCCTCCTCCTCCTCTGCTTAACCCTTCTTCCCCAAATCCGTCTTTATTGTATCACGCCATAGAGTTCTTTGCCTCTTAATTGACATTATACCCCTACTACGTTTCCCCCGCAGGCGGGTAGCCGTCAGTGCACCTCATGCGGTGCACTGTAGGCATTACTTAAGGTTCTTTGTAGCATGCCTTCGACCCCAAGCTGCTACACCTTTCGTATCTTTTACTGTGCCTCCTTTCATATTCACTCTTTCAGTTTTGTTTTCCCCCAACCTCTCGTAATAAGTGATCCATAAGTGCAAACTGCTTTGAGGTTTTCCTCCTCTTACACTTTTCAAACCTTTTACTGTCAATTTCCGTTTCAGCGCTGAATGACCTCATAGGTCCCAGTGCTTGGCCTTTGGCCAAAATTCTGTGTTTAATTCCAAGTTCCACCAAGCCCTCAACATTCCTTTTTTCTCTCTCAACCTCCACTCATATAATATCAGTACTGAGGGCCTCGGTGGCGTGATCGGTATGGTGATGGTCTGCTACCTCGGCGCCACGAGTCCGATTCTCGGCCATCCACTGAGGAGTTAGGGAGTGTTTTTCTGGTGATAGACTTTCACTCTCGACGTGGTTCGGAAGTCACGTAAAGCCGTTGATCCCGTTGCTAAATAGCCACTGGTTCCATGCAACGTAAAAACACCTTACAAACAAACAAACAGCAACCGCTACTATCCGTGTATTTAAGATCTCACTTTCTTTCCTCTCGCCCAGCGAGGTCCTTGAATTATCTCTGCATCCTCATTTCTGTCCGCCCCATACTCCTGTTTCTCCTCCTCATGATGCCCATGTTTTATGGGTATGAAGAACCCCATTCCTCAGGGGCTTGTGTACTCTGCTTCAAGGTCGCTCTGTACTGACGCTTTTCGCTTCGTCATGATCGTCAGACTTACGATGCTGCCTGTGAATCACTCAAGCTAAAACGTGCGGCTACAAAGGCGAGGTATTTTATCGCCTCGTATTTAAAGCTCTTCTGCTTTAAGAATCTTAGTTATTTGGAGTTGTAATTTTACGTCTAACTTACGGCGAGTGGGCTCTTTGTGTTGCTTAAGTGATGCTATGCTGCCTCAAACATTTCCCGGGAGTTGGAAAAACGACGTCTTTGGGAATATTTAGGGTGGTACTTTCTGTTTGAGCTTTTAAGGTTCAACCGTTAGATACAGGGCCAAGACAGTACTACAGGAGAGAGAGAGAGAGGAGAGAGAGAGAGAGAGAGAGAGAGAGAGAGAGAGAGAGAGAGATAAAGTTACTCATTCTCTTATTTGTTGGTTTGACACATAATCATAGAAGCTAGGGAAACGTGTAGTAACTTTCTTTTTTCACGAAAGTGCTGATCATCCACCCACCCTCCAAACATCATTCTAAATTGCAGCCATCTAGCCTCAGTAGTTTTTAAGGTGAATTTAGCCATAATCGTACTTCTGGCAGCGCTACGGCAGGTACGAACATCAAAGTCAAATTCTTTATTCCATTAAAAATGGCTATTACATAATTTTACTCTTTCTTGAGTAACACAGGTCTATTCATAGTTTCATAAAGAGTTTTTACATAATAACAGTACTCATTATCACAGGACTTGCAACTAGTGTACAGGTGGCAGATTGCAATACAATATCTCTGATATCAATAAAAACAAAAATGCAATAAAAATATTCGACTCTATACAACAGAAATGCAGTAAGATAAACAACATATAGTGATAAAATGAATACGATTCTTAAAAACAATCAAGTGAAAACTTTCAAATCAGTAAAATAATAAATAAGCTAATTCTCATAAACGATAAAGTAAACAGAGGTTTACAACCAAAGATAAAATTTCACAACCATTATTCGGTATAGAAGAGAATACTTCTAAAGCTCCTAAAACTTATGACAGTGATGAGAACCTAAGGTTAAAAATGAAGAGTTTCTCATTTTGGGAGTAAGTGTTCAATCATGAGATTTGAAAGAAGATATGGTTTCGCGTTGCTTGATATCAGCAGGCAGACGGTTCCAGAACACGGACCCACACCACACCTAGACGCCTCGCTCCGTATCGGTGAAAGTTCTCGGAACAGATAAGTGATCCTGGTGCCTCGTGTTAATGTTCTCAGTACGATTCTGGCCTACCGTTGGCAAGGAAAAGAGCCATTCTGGCAGAAGTTTATTTCTGATTTTGTAAATCAAGAGGCATATATCGTAAAAATACTTCTGCTCCATTCGTAGCCAATTCAGTTTTTCAAATATTGGAGTAACATGGTCCTGTTTCGGGCCACCTCCAACGGCGACCTTTGCGGCAAAAATTTTTTTATTTTCTTGACCCTTTCCAACTGGTTTTATTGGTCGAACCCCAGACCCGCAAGCAGTAGTTCAGGACACTCAGTACCAACGACTGCACCACCATGACTCGACAGTCTGGCTCCAAATCTATCAACTCCACTCTGTTAAGATATAACAGGATGCCAGTTACCTTTTTGCGTAGTTCGTCAATATGTGCATTAAAAGTCATGCTACAATCCATGAAAACTCCCAGGTTTTTAACTGTGTGTGACGGAACAAGTGTCACATTACTGAATTTATTGTTCGTGTTCTCCGGGATGCGAGAGATATACTGTCTTGATCCAAAGAAAATGACCTGGGTCTTGCCTTCGTTAAGTAATAGGCCGTTACTATTAAAATAATATTTTGCAATAGTCAATATATTTTCGGCTCTCTTTATCAAATCATCGAGCTTTTTCAAGTCCCAGTCAGCAAAATCTGTGTATCGTCAGCATAAATAACAAGAAGTCCATCCCGTATATGTTGTGATAGATCATTGATATAGATCAAAAACAGCAATGGGCCCAAAATCGACCCCTGGGGTACACCAAAAGATATCTCCTCAGGAGAGGATAGAATTGAATCCCACGAACAGATTGGAAGCGATTGCTCACATAATTTTCGAACCAAAACCAAAAAGAGTCGACATGACTTTAGACTAATTTATTATTAGAATCTGATGATTAACGTTGTCAAAACGCTTTGGATAGATCCAATAATAACAGGAGAGATAATTTCTTATTTTCTATATTTTCATATATTTATTGGTAACTGTAAGTAGCGCAGTTTCTGTTGAAAGACTGGGTCTAAAAACCATGTTGCTCGTTAACTAGTAAATTATTTGAGTCAAGTAAGACATCAGTTGAATGGCAATTATTTTCTCGAGTATTTTTGAGATGACAGGCAACAGAGATATTGGTCTGTAATTTCCAACGTTTTCAGTGTCTCCACTTTTGTAAACGGGAACTACGTAAGGATGTTTCCAAGGTCAGGGTAGTTACCTGTAACAATTGAGGTGTTGACAATAACAAGAATGTAGAATATTGTAACGGGCAGAGAGTCAATCAAAAATCGAAACGGAATTCCGTCAGAACCACAAGAGGTTTTTGGTTTTGGGTTTCAGATGTTTTATTACAAGAATCAGAGTGTCCATATCAACTGGCTGAGGTCGGAATTTATTTATTGTAAATAATGATGTAGAGGGCTGATCATAATGGAGTTGATTGTTATTGCAGATATTTTCTTGAGATCTGGCGTAAGTTTCCCTTCCTATATTGGCAAAATATTGATTAAAATCATCTGCTCTCTTCTGAGCATCAATGTCTGTGGTTTCAAGTGATCCTCCAGGAGGAGATTTTTTGTTCAGAGGTATTATTTTATTGATGACATTCCATAGTTCCCCTCATATTACCCTTACATTTGGAGAATTCTTCCTTATATAGTTTAGCTTCTTATTAGACAGCATTGTCTCAACGTGTTTCTTTTCCCTTTTGTAACTACTTTCAACATTTAGGTCTTGTCTATTATTTTAAGTTCCTTAGTATATTGTCTCTAGACCTCATTGCATCTTTAATTTCGGTGTCGATCCAAGGAGCAGGCGGGTGTCTCATTACCTTCGTAATAAAATGGGGAGGGACACGACGTCCAAACATTTCACAAAAGTCCAACGTTAAAAATATGGACCTGATAGTGTACATCATCAGTAAATAAAATTGTATTTAAGGAACAGCAGTCATTTAAGAGAAGTTCACAGAGGTAATTCTGCGAATAATTCTTGAGACAACGAAATGTTTTAACAGTTGGAGGGCGCTTTTCTTTTCTGATATTTATATTTGTGGTTAAAAGTTCATGATCACCAACTGAGCAAGGCAAGACATCAGAATGTACAACGA
>NC_087215.1:6867779-6870279 GCF_015104395.2 Macrobrachium nipponense | reverse complement strand
ATCTATGTGCATCATCAGTCAGTGAATAAAATACAAAGACAGTATAAAACAATCATATAAGATAAAAAGGAATTCACAATTTTCAAAAAATAAAGTCTAAAAAAGATTAAGAGAGCAGTAAATAAAACGAGAGATACTAAAAATACCAATCGTCCATGATCAGAGGTGAAGATGGAATGAGTTACAGTTTGGCAGAGAGAAGCGACGACAACTATGCCAGGTACAAAAGGTGATGAGGACAAATTACCGTTTAATGAGGGCACCACATCTTTTAATACATAACGACTCCAGCGTTGTTAGTTGGTCAGGATGTTTAACATAATCATTTATTGTAAAATGTTCTTTTTGAATTTCAGTCTTGCATATTATAGAGTGGTTTCTGATATTGGAAAATTCGGGGGGGAGGTTTTTTTTATCCTCTGACCTATACGGAAGCTAAAGCCTAAATGGCTACAGTATCTGACCCTCAGCAACCTCCAGTCGATCCAACGTAAGAGCCCGGACATCCAGGGCATGTGAATTTATAAATAACGTTGGATCTCATGAAGGGCTGAAGGCGATCTTTAAAGTTAAAAAAAGGTTCGAATAGTGCAAGGATTACTCGACACAAGCCTGACTTTAAGACGGAATTTCCTGTTCAATTATACGAGTGAGGTTAAGATAAAATTTTGAGTCGGACAAATATGGAACAGTAGCATAAAATATTTTTTTCGGTACATCAAAAGTAGTTGATGATGGATTCAAAAATTTGGAAAGTACCTTGTTGGTGATTTTATGTACTATATCTTGTGGAAATGAATTGGCTTTGAAAAAGTTTGCCAAGAAATTCATTTCGTTATGAAATATTTGCCGTGAGGAAGAATATTTGAGAGCTCTATTAATCATCGTATAGATGGGTTTGAGTTTAAATAAGTATTGGCAAGAGCTATAAAAGTTATTGGTTAATCCCGTATAAGTTCGTTTTCTGTATACTGCCGTGGTGAATTCAGAGTTATTTCTCGTTACCTTAATATCAAGATATGGAAGGCTGCCCTCGCTCTCTACCTCCATAGTAAAATTAATCTGAGAATGAGCGTTATTAATGAATTCTAAAAACAAGGAACACTGCCATGAATGTCTAAATAAAACAAAAAGTATCACCACATATCTTCGATATAAAAATGGTTTAAAATTAGGGTCACAACCGTTTAAAAGTTTTGATTCTAAATCAGACATAAAAAAGTTAGCAAAAATAGGGCCCAAAGGTGACCCCATAGCAACTCCATCGACCTGCGAGTAGAGTTGTTTATTAAAAATGGACATCGAATCTTGCACAGCAAGATCGAGAACTGTTTAAAAGTCAACCAATCAAAACATGAAATGTTGTATCATCATCAATAAAAATTTTGTCAAGTATAATATTAATTTTCTTACCTTTTGAGATGTTATTCCAAAGACGGATGAAATTCCATCTTCACCTCTGATCATGGACGGTTGGTGTTTTTAGTAGTCTTTCGTTTTATTTACTGCTCTTTTTAATCTTTGTAAGACTTTAATTTTTAAAATTATGAATTCCTTTTAATTTTATATGATTGTTTATAAATATGTCTTTGTAATTTATTCGCAGACTGATGATGCCACACAGATGTATGTGCGAAACGTATCATATGCAATAAAATTGGCCTTTTAAATCTCGTATCATGGACTCCTCTGGACACTATTATATATATGGATATAGATATTATTATATATATAATATATATATATATATATATATATATATATATATAGATATCTATATATATATATCTATATATATATATATCATATATATATATATACATATATATATATATATATATATATCATATATATATATATATATATATATATATATATATATATATATATATATAATATATATAGTATATAGATATATATATATATATATATAATATATATATATATATATATATATATATATATATATATATATATATATATATATATATCTATATCAAATATTATAGTATATACTCATACTATGTATATGATATATATGATATATATATATATATATATATATATATATATATATATATATATATATATATTTATAAAATGCGTGTTTGTGTATGTAAATTCAACGCAATGCCTGAGATTCGTTATATCATCCTACAAGTAAAGCCTCTCCCTTCCATGAATTTCAAATCGAGCGAGCTTAAATCAATGAGGAACTCGAGCGCATTTTCGTACAAATAAAAGCAAACACTGATGACCAGAAAATAAGCGATAGCTTCTCCCACACATGAACGAGAAACGAGAGACCGAACGAAACCGAAAGCAAAATGGAAACTGCTTTTACTGAAAGGTTTATGTCGGAGGTAAACGGCATCGCGTGCGAATGAGAGAAAGAAGACAAAAGAGAAAAGATGATTATCTGCTCTAGAAAGCAAAGAAGCAGCAGCAGCTGAAACATAAAAGAAAAAATGCACAGGACTGACAGTAATCGGCCATCAGG
>NC_087215.1:6831120-6867279 GCF_015104395.2 Macrobrachium nipponense | reverse complement strand
CTCTGCCGTAGACATTTTTAAGTAGGTCACTTATCGCTTGCATATGTTACCAATTATTTTGTTCATGTTGATTTTGAGTTACCATATGTGTCTGTTTGCAGTTGCTGAGGTATAGACTCTATTCTCGTTGTATTTTCTATTCTGCCTTCCTGATAAAAATATAGTAAACTAGATATAACTAAAGGCATATTCTAGTACTGGTCGAAAAGCTGGTATTACCTCTGTCTTATTAGTAGCATTACTTTTTAAGTAGATGAACTTTATCACTTGCACATGTTACCGGATATTTTGTCTTAGTAGCATTACTTTTAAGTAGATGAACTTTATCGCCTGCATATGCTACCAGATATTTTGGTGACCGTTGATTTTGCGTTACCATATACTTTCAGTTTGCAGATTTTGAGATATAGACTATCTTCTCATTGTATTTTCTATTCTGTGCACCCAATATAATGTAGTAAACTTAAAATATTTTATAAACTTAAAGTTTAATTCTAGTAACTAAGAAAAGGTGGTAATAATTCTAGTGTAAAACGGTATTAGTATTATTTGTATTGATGTTGTAACACTTTCTCGAAATTGAGAGATTTGATCTCCCGGAGAAAGAGAGCAGAAGTTAAATGGTTCCAGAGGGAGGCAGATAAGAGTCTTAAATTCTATGCTGGGGATGGGGATGGGGGTAGGTCCTCAGTGGCGATAGTGGGGGGAGGAGTAGGAGTAGGGGCTGGAGTAGGAGTAGTCAAAGGCGCCGCCAGATGGGACTACTCCCAAGGCCTCTAAAAGTCCTGCCCCCTGACACTTTTAACGCCTTGCGTTCGACTCTTCGACTCTCGCCCGGAAATTGGGTCGTGTGAAGGTCTCTCTCTCTCTCTCTCTCTCTCTCTCAGTAGCAACAGCAGTACTGCTTTTTTCGTGTGTTTAATATGCAGCCCGTGTGGTGACAATTTAATCATGTTAATATTCAGTTAATTTGTATATCACAAATGTAGTTTTCATGCTTCACATTTTAAATTGTTTCATTGTTTGTTTATGTGCGTACGAATATATGTATGTATGTATATCTCATACTCAGCGTTCATGATTTTCTCGTAATGGGAAAGAAGTTTATGCTTTCATTCAGGCATTATTTGTATATTGTCACTACATATTAATTTCTTCTGGGGTAATTATAACTCACCATCGTGGATTAATAATCTTCTTTATTGTTATTTACTCTGTTGTAACAACCATCAGAGCTATAAATCCGGGGTTGTCTAAGTCAGTATGCATTTTTGGGTCTTGGAGTTGGTTTCTGTCTTTGCGGTTCTTTGAAGTGATAATGATTATTGTGATGATACAGGGAAATATCAGTGGTACTTATGATGATGATGTATGTAATTATCGTCATACTTATAAGCATGATGTAATGGGGTCTGGAACGTTTTTACATTTACTAGTGTAGTATTCGAGCTCTGATATATAATCTCTGCCACATTTTCAGTTTTTTTCATCAAAGAAAACAACAAAAATCAAAATCCATAAGTATAAAAAAAAAAGACACCGAATCATTTAGTTCTGAGGGTGTTTTTTTTAATCTATTAATTTGGGAACACGGAAGACAGCGAAATTGTGCACAAAACAATAAAAAAAGTTGCATTAAATAAAAAATAACACCACGAATCCTTTAGTTCTGAGGATGTTTTTATTTATTTATTTATTTAGGAACAGAGAAGACGACGAAATTGTGCACAAAGAAATGAAAAAAATTTGCATTAAATAAAAAAAAAAGATTAGAATAATTAATTCTGAGGATTTATTTTTATTTATTTAGGAACAGAGAAGACCACGAAATTGTGCACAAAGCGATAAAAAAAGTTTCATTGAATTAAAAAAAAATATTTCGAATTCTTTAGTTTGGAAAAATATTTTTTTTATTTAGAAGCAAGCAACAAAGGCCAAGAAACCGCGAGGACATAAGGTGGTCCAGCCCTGGACGATTAGATCGTGCCAGTCGCCAGAACGGGGCTGAAAGATGACATTTAAAAGTTGATTGAGGTTGGAGGAAGCGTCCTTTCAAGAAAGGGAAGATTACATTGGCATCAGGGGCCATAAAGATCCTCCCGAAGGGTTCAAAGAAGGGAAGTCGTGGCCGGGCCAGTATTATTGCGTCATGGCGTGGGTGGATGTGGGGTGGTGGGTGGGAGGTTTTGACCTTAGATGAGGCTGGGAGGGAATGGTATTGATGAACATAGAAGTATTTGTTCTTGAGGTCTAAGCTTAACGCTTTTTCAATGGTACTCTTAGTATAATAACCTAATTGGCGGTGGCCGCTGCATATGAAGGATACTAATGGCAGTAATGTTAATAATGGTGTATATAGTGATCTTCACGCTCATCAGAGGCATGCTAATAAACGTGTGGTCTTTATGGGTAGATTGGCGAAAGACGTCAGCAGCTCAGAGTAGTCTTTTAGTAAAGTACTTGCTTATGCATTTTGGCCGTTTTTCACTCTAGACCTTTTCATTGCCTTTTTTCTTCTTACTTTCTTCGGATGATGTGGATTTGACAAAGCCTCGTCCAGTTCGGAAGATTTATCCCGATGGTGAATGAGGGAGAATGCAAGCATGAACGCAATAAAGTTTCTCTCTCTCTCTCTCTCTCTCTCTCTCTCTCTCTCTCTCTCTCTCTCATACACACACACACACACACACACACACACACACACACACACACACAAAACTAGTTACTGAGCGGAGATTTGCAAAGAATGTTTGATGGAATAAGATCAAGACGGGTGGTAAAAGGCACGTTACTTTTTCTTGAGATGTTTATCTTTGAGAATGTAGGAAAAAAACGTTGATTAATGTGGGAAGCAATCACTTTTTTTTTTATTTTTTTCATTTTTCATTGCAAAAGGGTGTAACTGCCAGTAACATTTTCGATTTGCTTATCATGCTAACTCGTTATCTTTATAATTGTCCTTCAGACATTGCGTCATTGGGATGAGTGGACATCATGGGGTAAAGCTACTGTAATTTCACGATCTAAGTTGAACATTGCAGAGAATAAACAATCCTCATGATACTGTAATTTCACAATAAATAAATTTAAAATTACGAGTGTAAACAATCCTCATTTAATTCAAAGTATAAAAAGCTGGATGTTCCTTTCCTATGCCCAGCCTCAAAAAAAAAAAAAAAATGAGTATAACACCACGTAACTAGAAATTCTTTCTTTGTTTCTCCAACATTCACGTCTCTCATTTCCTTTCCTCTTTCTTCACAGTCCTCATTCATGGTGCAACATGCAGGCATCATCACTCTTGCAGAATCCTCCCAACACTTTCGTGCATTTCATTCCGCTTTCCCTCTATCTTGTTGTGGGCTAAGGTTTCCCCTCTTTCCCAACCCCACCTCATTTTCCATCCTCCTCTTTCCCCTCCTCCGCCCCTCTTCCCGTGTTTATCTTGCCTCCTCCACTTCCACCGAATCAAAAGTATTAGTCGGATGTTGCGAATGATGAAAAACGGGCCACCATAGAGGAGGGAGGGAGAGAGAGTCTGGTCTGAGTTTGCCAAATGCCTTTCCTTGCATTTTGGATTTTGGGAAAGTTTGCGGTGTATTTCATTCTACCTTGTTTGTGTTGACTTTCTTTAGAATTTCATTTTGTGTATCGTTCGTTATCAATCTTTGCTGTGACTTGGGGTCTCTGAGCTTCTTTGCAATTCATTTCTTTGCCCTTAAACTTTTAACAAGTTGATTACTTCTGGTCCGTCGAGTCTCTTATAATTTTATATGGCTGCTTTTATGGTTAACGTTTTTGATATTGAAGTCACCGTCCTACATGTGTTGATTATTGTTGCTTTCTATGAAACCTCCTGTTGCTGATGCCCACGAAGCAATACGAAGACTTGAAATATATAAGGAGGAGTTTTGATTAATCGTATTTCCTTGGTCAGTGGTATGTTACCAGAACAACATACAGCAACATACTGTAGAATTAATATAGATATTGGTTCTTATCCGATATCTTGCTATTTGATTGAAAGAGAATAGTTACTTTATTTTGTGAAGTATAGGCGGATTTATCTGACTGTAAACATGTGTATGTGTAGAATCTACTGGCACTTTTTACCTGATACATAAGTAATTGTAATAGCCACAATGCCCTCTTAACTTCTCGAAATCTTGGCGCTTTTTTTGGATAAGCTTGTCACTACAAAGCCTTAGGATCCAAGTCCAAGAAATGTGAAGAAATTATGTCTGGTAGCGGGAGACGAACCCGGGATACCATGAGCACGACGGAGTCACATCATTTCTTCATATTTCTTGCACTTGGATCTTAAGGCTTTGTAGTGACAAGCGTTCAAAAAAAAAAAAAAAAAAAAAAACGCGAAGAAATCGAGAAGTTAAGAGGGCATTGTGGATACATATACATATCTATATTTGTGTGCTTGGGTGTATGCGTGTATGTACACGCGTACGAGAAGGCGAAGAGTATCATTCGCTTTTAACTTGGTAAAGAGGTTCGCTGTAGACGCCAGCAATTTCGTCAAAGCGAGTTTTTCGTTTTCTGTTTTTCGAGATCAAACCGAGTGACATTCTTGAGTTTGTTCCATTGGGTCGTAACTGACGTTTATATTTAGTTTATCCTCTCTCTCTCTCTCTCTCTCTCTCTCTCTCTCTCTCTCTCTCTCTGTGACGCTGTAATACCCATTACGGAGAGAGGAGCCGAAATGCGAGATGTGAGAGTTATGAAGTTTTCAATGGAAAGGTTTTTCGCCGCTTTGCACAGTCGGCTGGCTGATGGATATTGCACATTATTGCATTCTGCATCCGGCAAAAACACGCCATAGCCGTTTTAGATTCATTTTTATGTTGTTTTGATTTTTGTTTAGCCAATGAATGATCTTTTTTTTTATTTCGAATCAAATGCATTAATGTACGTAGGGTGAGGGTTGTAATCAAGGGTGTTGTGAATTCTCTATATTTTTTTTTTCTTCTTTTTTATTTTTATTTATTTATTTATTTTTGAAGGCTAATTTTGACGTTGAAGCGAGAGCTTTAATGGAAACTGGGAAACGATATCTGATGGTTTTTATTCTACACCAATTTTTTCTCTTTTTTTTAAATTTTGATTTGATTGATGATAATACGAACATTTTAATATACATGGAACCGGAAGGATTTTTGATGCAGTTCTTCTAAAATTGCCTGGATGTCATGACACCGACACTGAAGCATTTTTGTGCTTCTGTTGAATCAGCGCAGCAGTAATGATGACATGCGTCGAATGAGTGTCTAAAGGTGCCTTCATCTCTTATTCTTCTTTCCACAGTTATCCCTGCATTAAGGGGTTGGTTGCATAATTCGCCTTCTCCTCCTCCACTGCCTTCTATCAAAGGCAGCATCCTCCACCAAACCTCTTCTCTCCATATCTTCCTTCACTTTAACTCGCCATCTCATTCTCTGTCTCCCTCTCGATCTTCTTCCCCTAACAGGTTCCTCCCGAGCCCTCTTCACTCCCTCCTCGTCATCCATCCTCAACACATGCCCATTGCCCATACCACCTCAATCGTGACTCTCTTATCACCTCTGTCATCTTTACTAAGCCTGCCTGCCCCTCTTATTTCGTCATTGTCCAATCTCTCCGGCAGCGATATTCCCATAATCCACCTCAGCATTCTCGTCTCTGTTCTCTCAAGCTTTACTTCCTCTAAAGATGCCTTAATATCATTAAACATCAAAAATAAAGTAATGTTGCCTATTACTTTCTAACACTTTACTTTTATTTTTAAAGGAAATTTGAATTTATATTGCAGTTACACTGAACATTTTATTTGCTGTTTTAGTGCAAATTTTGATCATTTTCACAAATGAAATTTATGAGAAAATATAAGGGACAATTCAGTTGACTTCAGAAATTTGGGATGCAAATACGTGTGATCCAGCAATTGACTTTTAACCTCTCTATAAGTTTCTATTTTTTTTTTTTTAATTTTCTCAACAATACAAATATTTAACCATTACGTCAACCTGCTAGTAACTTAAAGGACCACCGCTACTATTGGAGTGGAGAGAATTTGTGAGTGCACGTGTATGTAAAAGAGAGAGAGAGAGAGAGAGAGAGAGAGAGAGAGAGAGAGAGAGAGAGAGAGAACATCTCTTCAAGAGTGTGATAACTCAATAGCTTTATCCCGAAATCCAGCGATACAATTCCTTATGTTTTTCGTTGCTTTTCTGAAGGTTTGATTTTCTCCAAAGAATACGCAGGGAAGATCTCCCTCGTGGCAGATAAGAGACTCCTTGTCACGGTTACGTTATGGGTTTCCCGTTCTTGAACGAGCCCCTGGGGTTCTGGCGGTTTTTTTTTTTTATTCTGCAGAATACGATAGTGATGTCACTGGAATGCGGTTGAGAAAGATCTCTCTCTCTCTCTCTCTCTCTCTCTCTCTCTCTCTCTCTCTCTCTCTCTCCTCTCTCTCTCCTGATGATGTCACTAGAATGCTGTTAAGAAAGACCTCTCTCTCTCTCCTCTCTCTCTCCTCTCTCTCTCTCTCTCTCTCTCTCGATCGATTGGTATTGTCATCCTTGATGTACTGGACCAATATACCAAAGAAAAACCCTATCTGAGAGAGAGAGAGAGAGAGTTGATTTTATCAACTAGTTTTTTGGACTAGCTAATATATTCACCTTTTAAAGGTCTTGTCCTTTATGAGTCTCGTACGAAAGTTATTTGTTCATATGAAGGGGCGAGGATGGATCCAGAAGGTTTATAGGTCGTATCACAGCGTTGATATTTATCAAAAGTGCAGCATGTTTTATTTTCTACAGAGTTTACGCGACAAAGACAATTTATTTAGAGCGAGTGTCTGTGATAATAAATTTGTACTCGCTGTGAATGTAGCCGCTTTTGTTTTTTTTCTTCTGCGTGATTTTTAGTTTTATAGAAAACGATATCCATCTGTAATCCACCGAGAGAATCAGATTTTCCAGTCGGAATTCTAGTGGTGAAAGACGATTCCAGGAATAGGATTTTCCCATTGGGAATCGTTAGAACGGTGAAGGTTTTCCTCCTGGGGATATTAGGAGGAGTCGATGCTTGGAATAAAGAATGGTACGTAGGCACATAGTATAGGTGCTTTGGCGGAGTTGAGCAGATACGCCGAGATTTTGTGTGAATTCATATCACGCTTTGGAAATGACAACGACGACTTGGTGTTCAACCCGATTTTTAAATTTTTTTTTTTTTTACTGTAGGCATATAAGCATTTGGACGACTAATCATTAACGACCTTAGATATATCCGGTGTCCCTTTGTTACTTGAATATTGACGTTGAAAGTAATTTTTTTTATTTTAAAATTTTAAAACCTTTTGATCACAATTATATGTTCGTTCGTGTGTTTAGATATATCCAGTTTGCCACTGTTTTATCAGTGAGAGTTTGTTTCTGTAATGCAAATAAAGACGACGGGAACACTTCATGGTAATTTCCCTACAATTTCCGACGTTCTTCATTTAAGTTTTTGTTAAATAAATAATTTTATTTATGAATATTTATCGAGCAAATATTGACTTTTGCCCAGGCTAACCTGAACTTCAGCGAGGATTATTTTTTTGCCTCAGATGACGAGGAAAGAGATTGCATCATCGTGATTTTGCAAAATAGGAAACAAGGGTTATAATTCCCAAAAAATATGAGACGGTCATTCGAGGAAATATATTCGAACGAAGTGTAGGTAAGATAGTTCAACTGTATCATTTCTAGCGGAAGTTAAAGCAACATTATAAAGCTCCATAAAAGGAGAAAAAAAGGGAACAGGATATTGGTTGAAACATGTGGCTCCTTCCAGCCTCGTCATGTGGGGCAGACGCAGCCATCAAAATCATACCAGGAAAGAATCACCTTTCGCTCCGCTAAAATATCCTCGTAAAAATCCCGCTGTGTAGGATATCAGGATATCCACTTCTTTCATCGCGCTGGAAAGAGAAAGCAATTTTCCAGCGGAGAGAGAGAGAGAGAGAGAGAGTGTTGACAAGACCCTCATAGGTAGCATCGTCGTGTCCTCCTTCATCCTGTCTGCTATCCCTAAAGCAAAGGGTCGGTTGCCTTCGTGCGTCTTCTTCAACTGCTACTTTCCAAAGCCTCCTCCTCCTCTGCTTAACCCTTCTTCCCCAAATCCTTCTTTATTGTATCACGCCATAGAGTTCTTTGCCTCTCAATCGACATTATACCCTACTACGTTTCCCCCGCAGGCGGGTAGCCGTCAGTGCACCTCATGCTGTGCACTGTAGGCATTACTTAAGGTTCTTTGCAGCGTGCCTTCGACCCCAAGCTGCTACCCCTTTCGTATCTTTTACTGTACTTCCTTTCATATTCTCTCTTTCATCGTATTTTCCACCCCCTCCTAACAAGTGATCTATAAGTGTAACTGCTTTGAGGTGTTCCTCCTTGTTACACCTTTCAAACCTTTTACTGTCAGTTTCCGTTTCAGCGCTGAATGACCTCGTAGGTCCCAGTGCTTGGCCTTTGGCCTATATTCTGTGTTTAATCCCAAGTTCCACCGAAGTCCTCTTCTCTTCATTCCTTTCTTCTCTCTCATCCTTAACACATGACCAAACCCTCTCAACCTCGACTCATATAATATCAGTACTGAGCACCTCAGTGGCGTGATCGGTATGGTGTTGGTCTGCCACCTCGGTGGCCGCGAGTTCGATTCTCGGCCATTCCACTGAGGGGTTAGAGATGTGTATTTCTGGTGATGGACGTTCACTCTCGACGTGGTTCGGAAGTCACGTAAAGCCGTTGGTCCCATGCTGGATAAAACCACCGGTTCCATGCGACGTAAAAACACCATACAAACAAACAAACAAACAGTAACCGCTACTATCCGTGCATCTAAGATCTCCTCAATGTGTGTCCTCTCGCCCAGCGGGGTTCTTGAATTTCATCCCGGCATCCTTATTTCTGCCCCACCCCATCTTCTGTTTCTCTTCCTTCATGATGCCCATGTTTCTGGGCATGAAGAACGCCATTCCTCAGGGGCTTGTGTACTCTGCTTCAAGGTCGCTCTGTACTGACGCTTTTCGCTTCGTTATTATCGTCAGACTTATGATGGTGGCTGTGAATCACCTCAAGCTAAAACTTGCAGCTACAAAGGCGAGGTATTTTATCGCCTCGTACTTAAAACTCTTCTGCTTAAGAATCTTAGATTCTGGAGTTGTAATTTCACGCATAACTTACGGCGAATGGGTTCTTTGTGTTGCTTAAGTGATGCTGCCTTAAACATTTCCTCGGAGTTGGAAAAACGACGTCTTGGGGAATATTTAGGGTGGTACTTTCTATTTCAGCTGTTAAGGTTCAACCCCGTTAGATACAGGGCCAAGACAGTACTACAGGAGAGAGAGAGAGAGAGAGAGAGAGAGAGAGAATTAAGTCTGAATCTCTTTGTCAGTAGATAATGCTACTCAATACCTTATTTGTGGGTTTAACACAGATTCATAGAAGCTAGGGAAACGTTTAGTAACTTTTTTTCTTCACGAAAGTGCTCATCCTCCACCCTCCAAACATCATCCAAATTGCAACTCTCTAGGCTAAGTAGTTTTCATTTTAAGGTAAATTTAGCCATAATCGTGCTTTTGGCAGCGTTACGGCAGGTACGAACAACATAGGCCGCCACTGGACCGTGGCTGAGTTCCATATGTAGAGTTCTCTTTCCCTTATAGTTTACCTATTCTACTTGAGATTTGTACTTGCATGATTCGTCTGAAGGCGCCAAAGTAATTCTCTCTCTCTCTCTCTCTCTCTCTCTCTCTCTCTCTCCTCTCTCTTCTCTCTCTCTCTCTCTCTCTCTCATTTCTTTGCGTATTCCTCATATGTGCATTGAGTTCTAGTGTCCTTATAGTTAAACCTGTTGTACCGAAAGTTTATACTGAAATTGTTCCCTCTAAATATGCCAAAATAATGAACTTCCCGAGCCTCCTTATGTTGTGTCGTAAAAAGGAAACAAAAATCCAAAATCTAAATGCCATGCAGTTGCAAAGATTCTGGCAGAATAGCCTCATTTGCATAATAAAAGGGCCGAGTTCTGAGGTACTTGTTTTGGCTCGAGTCCAGTTGCGCCAATTACGCATTTGATATTAACATTGAGGGGAAATCTTTAGCTTCATCTAAGTGTCGCCATCATCATTCGAATTAGTTTTTGAAGAGACGATATATTCGACGAATTGATTTGATCAATTTGGTGTAAAATGTTTGTCGGCTTTCTCAACGTCATAAGTATTTCTTAGTGTAACCAGACCACTGGATTTTCAACAAGGAATTTTAACACAACCTTATCTTGTATAAGTATTCATTTGATCGTTTGATTTCTCATGGAATTTTATGGGAATCTGATAGCTATTACTGCATGTGGGTCATTAATTCCTCAAGGTTTTTTAACTCTTGAAAAATCCGCCTGATGACCAATGAGAAAAGCTGCTAAAATATTTGTTAATTTGGAATAAAACTAGAAAAAAACGTTCACTTTATCGAAGTTAACTTCGGTTTTATATCTGTAGCACTTTTTCTTTTGCAGTTTATGATGCTGCAGCTTTCCATTATTTTCTGGCAAAACAACTTTAATAGCCGTTTCTTTTAAAGCTCTAATGAAAGTGACCTGAGCTCCAAGAGGAGGAGGAGGAGGAGTTATTAACGAACAGGTTGTAACTGGAAAAAGGATGATAGAATGGTCGCTTTAAAAAAAAAAAGTCCCCGTTTTGAGTAATTCTATAGAATATGCAGGATATTGATAGTTTATGGATCATACTAGATATCTGTATCAACATCACATTTAACCTTTGATGATACATGCATCGCATTCATAGTTATTGATGATTTATGCATCAAACGTGAGCCATGCGCTATATATAAATGCAACGTTCGTCATGCTACTTCAACATGCATTTCACGCACAAGATGTACTTGTCTTAAGGAAGTGACGTTTATATCAACTTGACGTTCAATGTTTAACATTCGATGGAATTCGAGAGCTCTGATTATTCCTGGTCTTCGTTGGTAACAAGTGTACATGTTTTTCTTAAAGAAGTAAATAATGCTATGTACTTAGCACAGCAGGTTGTACTACAGATAAAACAGGTTAATTTTGGGGTCTTTTGCCTTATACTCCCTACACTCAGCCACATTTTCATCCCTGTTTAATGTTTCGTAACTTATTCTCCTTCGTTTGATGGCTCCAACAACAACGTAACTCTCCCCGACCGTGTTCATTGTGGGAGAACATTCATTCCGCAATGATGTCGCTCCATCTGGCACCTGATTTTGGAGCAAGACGCTTCTGTTACTGTTACTGTTCCTCAGCTCCAAACTTTCCAAGCTAAAACCATCGACAATTCTTTGGGGTGGGAATGTTGTGTGCTCTCGTCTGACAAACTGGAGTCCGGATTGAGCTCTCTCTCTCTCTCTCTCTCTCTCTCTCTCTCTCTCTCTCTCTCTCTCTCTCTCTCTCCTTTAGACGTATCCACACACTCCTAAGACATACACATACACACACACACACACACATTATATATATATATATATATATATATATATATATATATATATATATATATATATATATATATATAATTGAATCACGAAGATATGGATCGTGGTGTATGTATATATAAAGACAAATGCCATGAAGGAAAAAGTGTAACGACAGAGTGGTTGCTTATAGGCCTTCCGACACACGGTCCTTTTTCTTCGTGGCATTTGCCTATATATATATATATATATATATATATATATATATATATATATATATATATATATATATAAAATGTGTATTGGTATGGGTGTTCCTTTTAGTTTTTTTGCTTTATGCTAATAAACAACAGTTTATATAAAACATTCCAGTAGTACAATTTACAATAGCCTCGCTTAGAAAACTTTTATTTCCAAAATAAACTCTGTTCTTTGGCATAAGCTGAATCACAATATACTATTGTGCAACATCTAAGGCGGGGAGGGTATTAGAAATTTGGACAGGGATCAGAAGTCCATATCAGGCCTCTTTTCTCCTTCATCATCTTATCATCTAACCCACCAGTCAGAGGAAGAAGTAGAGCACATTACAGAAGTGGACTGGAAGGAAGAACAGCGCTTCCTCAGTGGCGTGGTCGGTATGACCTTGCCCTGCCACCTCGGTGGTCGCGAGTTCGATTCTCGAGCATTCCATTGAGGAGTGAGAGATGTTTATTCTGGTGATAGAAGTACACTCTCGACGTGGTTCTGAAGCCACGTAAAACGGTTGGTCCCGTTGCTGAATAACCACTGGGTCGATGCAGAGTAAAAACACCATACAAACTAACAAACTGGAAGAACGATCGTTTTTGGAAACACTGGAATCTTGGGTAATTGGAGAGTTGGTGTTATTTTCACACAGTATTACTTTTTGTAAGGTGTTCTTTTCACCAAGTGTGGGCGAACTTTTCAGTGCAAGGTCCACATTCAAAAGTTCACAATTGTATAGGGCCGAATAGTATATTAAGAAAAATAATCAATATTTAAGAATAGACAAAATGAAAGGCCTTTAAGAAAAAATGCAATTAAATTTTAATTGATATTTTAAAGTACTGTAGAAGTTTCATATTAAACGCATTTATTTGAAAGAAAACTTGGTGAAAATGAGTAAGGAAAACGCTCCTAGCTTAAGTTCCAGTTGAATGAATGCTCATCGTCTATGCCAGTCTCTCTCTCTCTCTCTCTCTCTCTCTCTCTCTCTCTCTCTCTCTCTCATCCTTCCAAAATGATGCACTGGATGGACGCCAAGATGGCCATATCTGGGACTGCGAGGTAAATCTCTCTCCGCTTTTATCTCTGCCGCATCGTCTTTGGTTACTCTGCCTTCTGGGTCTTCCATGTTCGGAGGAATTTGCAGGACACACTCTCTCTCTCTCTCTCTCTCTCTCTCTCTCTCTAATATGATATATGTATATATATATATATATATACTATATATATATATATATATATATATATATATATATATATATATATATATATATATATATAATTTGTGTTTGTGTATGTAAATCAACGCACTGCCTGAGATGGTTATATCATCTTACAAGTAAAGCCTCTCCCTTCCATGAATTTCAAATCGAACTGCTTAAATCAAGGAGGAGGAACTCGAGCGCATTTTCGTACGAATAAAAAGCAACACTGATGATCGATCAAAATAAAGCAACAGCTTCTCCCACACGTAAAACGAGAAACGAGAGACCGAACGAAACCCAAAGCGAATGGAAACTGGCTGTTTTACTGAAAGGTTTTATGTCGGAGGTAAAACAGCACCGCGTGCGAATGAGAGAAAGAGAAGACTAGAAACAAAGATGATTATCTGCTCTAGAAAGCAAAGAAGAAGCAGCGCTGACATAAAAGGAAAAATGCACAGGACTGACAGTAATCGGACCATCAGGCCCCAGGCTGGTTGGTAGGTATACCGGCTCCGTTGGGTGCGAAAATGAGTGGGAGAGACTGAGAGAGAGAGAGATTGAGAGGATTTAGGCGAGACTCTTTTGGTGAGGTCGAATGTGTAATTAGAGAGAAGAGAGAGAGAGCAGAACTTCATCCATTTAAGTAAAGGTATTGTCAGGCTGGAAGACAGTCTGTTTGGATTCTTGTCATTAACATAAAACCAGATAAATAGCCTTGGCCTTTTAATAAAAATTCTTTTATAAATGCATTTTGATTTATTCATACGTAAAGCTACTAATTACTGTTCTAGTGTTTCTTGAATTTATTCATGTATCAGATTACTAATTACTTTTCTTGTGATTAAATTGAATTTATTCATATATCAACTTTGTTAGGACTTTCCTGGGAACATCTTGTGAATGGAAGATTGCAATTCACACTTCCATAAAGATAGACAAAACAAACATTGTAACTCAAACTCACTATAAAGATAAGATTACATTAATGTAGAGAATATTTTCTTTAATAATAAGACAGTCGTATTCGGCTAAAGAATTCCTAGCACTAGTAAGGCTACGAAAAACAGATTTGACCAAAATGAAAGTTTGTTATTCCTCTTTCAAATATGATTCGTGTAGCAAAAGTGTTTCCAGAAAAGTTGGAAGAGGAAACGTTTGCGGATCAAATAGAAATGAAAGTTTAATAGATGACCAAATGAATAGTTAACAGAGCTTCCTTTTCCTTGGATTCTCCTCCCAGGGACGGGAATATTTCTCTTTGGAGAAGGTTTAAATTTTAAAAAAATATCAAGGATTTATTTTAGCTTCTTAGACAGAATCAAAAATTGTATGCTAAATGTAAATGACCTTCTTATCTTTACCGTTTATTCTGCACTATGTCATTGGGATATACCAAGATCTAACACTCTCTCTCTCTCTCTCTCTCTCTCTCTCTCTCTCTCTCTCTCTCTCTCTCGGAACTCTTTTACCGCCGCTAGGGAAACGAACTGGGATTCGACGAACTTCTGTATATATATATATATATATATATATATATATATATATATATATATATATATATATATAGATACCAAGTTCCTAATTTACAACTCCTCTCTCTCTCTCTCTCTCTCTCTCTCTCTCTCTCTCTCTCTCTCTCTCTCTCTCGTTTACGAATTGGCATTCGACAAAGTTTAGTATAATATATATATATATATACATATATATATATATATATATACTATTAAATATATATACATATATGTATATATATATATATATAGATATATATATATATATATATAACATATATATATATATATCTTACGAGACAGAGTCTCGTACACATTTGGTAAGCGTTAAGCCAAAGCGAAGGCAAAATAAGTTTGGTAAACACTTTCTCCCCCCCCCCCCCCTCTCTCTCTCTCTCGTTTACAGCTAGGGAAAACGAATTGCATTCGACAAAGTTTATATATATATATATACTATATATATATATATATATATATATATATATACGAGACAGTTCTCGTATCACATTTGGTAAGCGTTAAGCCAAAGCGGAAGGGAAAATAAGTTTGGTAACACTTTCTCCCCCCCTCCCTTTCTCTCTCTTTCCATACTCTGGCAACAGCTCTCTCTCTCTCGCAAACCTCTCACTCTCCATTTCATTAGGTCATCAAATCAGAGTCGCAACTACAAAATATATGTTTATTCAAAGTAAAGTACTAATTGAATAACTCAGATTCATTAAAATGGAATGATAACTCAAAGTTCAAGGAACTTAGATAACCCCCCGTGAAATGATAGTCTTAATCAGTAATTATTCACACCAATTATCTCTCTCCAAAACACAGTCCCCTCACTAGATCCGCCTGTTTAAAAGACAGGATGGACACACTAGTGAGCATACACAATTGTAAAGACAAAGTCAAAAGATTAAATGAAACGGAACATCTTTACAAATTATCAAAATTATAGACAAGCCATATCTTTGGCTAAAAGCCCCAGTAACTCTTACCATTGCAGCATGGAATTCTCACACAAAGAAATAAATAAATTTTCGCAGAGCTATCCGGCATTCTGCCTTTTCTCCCCGTAACTGTCTCTATCGTTCTGGCCAATACCTGCCATTATGAACGAAAGAGGCGCACACGTACAGACAAACTCATGCCCTTCGTTCACACCCTCATAACTGGTTGCAGCCAGTTTTCAAAGGCACCTTCTCTCGAACGCACATAACTACAGGACGATCGTTGACCTGCTTAGTAAGGATCTTAACGTCGCACCACCCAAAAAGGTACATCAGCATTCTTAAGCTGAGATGTCTGTCACTGGACCACTCTGTCTAAGGAAGTTAAAAATGATGATTTGTACATTACCCCTTTTTACACACACACACACACACACACACACACACATATATATATATATAAATATATATATATACATATTATATATATATATATATATATATATATATATATATGTGTGTGATGTGTGTGTGTGTGTGTGTGTAAAGATACATGTATGCATATGTAATATATGTATGTAGTGTGTACTGACCCTTAAGGCAACTCTGCCACCCCCAATAAAAAATAAAAGTAAAGGGGGGGGGGGGGGGGGGGGGGGGGGGGGGGGGGGGGGGGGGGGGGGGGGGGGGAGGGGGGGGGTGGGGGGGGGGGGGGGGGGGAGGTTTGGTCTCCGTTGTGACATGAGCACAGGCAGACTGAAAGGGGGGATCCGAACGGGGGGGATTTGATTGAGAGCAAGGGGGGGGGGGGGGGGGGGGGGGAGCCGCCTTCTGCACTACGCTTTTCTAGCTAGATCTTTGATTCTTGATGGCTACAGTATGGAACTTTTTTTTTATTTATTTTTTGATTTACGTTATACGGATTTCATACGTTTCAATTATATATATAAATATATATATATATATATATATATATATATATATATATATATATATTTATGTACACTTCGTTCTTTTCACTCGGTTGAGAAATGTTGTCTCGTTAATATTTGCATGTGTCAGTCGAAATTTTTTTATTTTTTTTTGATTAAGGGGTTTTATACATATATATATATATATATGTAATATATATATATATATGGGCATATATATATGTATATATATATATAATATATATATATATATATATATATATATACATAAGCGTGTCTATGTATCTGTTCTCTATTCTAGAGAGGTCGCTTTTTTTTAGATCAAGGGTTACATTTCTTTTTTCATTATATATATATATATATATATATATATATATATATATATATATATATATATATATATATGTCTGTGTGAATGTATATTTATATTAATACGTATCGATCTTTTCTGTCATATCATTTGCATGTATTTGGTGGACTGCCATCTCTCGCTCTCTTTTAGGATATGATTATCGAAAAGTTTGCATCGTGCATTCTGTGAATTTATTGTTCCATCACCTGTGAAGAACGATATTTGCTTTGTTTTACTTATTTTTGGCAGGGGGTCGGATGGGGTTGTGAGGGGAGATTGATTTTACGCGTACATGTTGGGTTATATAACTCCCTCACTGTTTGGTCTTTTATTTTATTTGATTTTGCCTGAGGGCAACTGCCCGCTCGTATCGAAAGAACCTTATTTTTATCCTTTTCATTTTGAGAATCTCAAATGGTCTTTGGTAAACGTCGACATTATGTTGTTGTTTAACATTTGTTATAATTCATGCTTGGGTTCTTGAATTCTTTATGCCGTTGCATTTTATCAATACTTTATAATTACTTCCATCCAGTACTTCCTTTAGTATGTCTTTCTGGTTAATAATAATAATAAAAAAAAAGTCTTCGAAGCAAGTACTCGTCAAGGGAAGGCGTCGAATTTTGTAGCTTTGTGTGGAGTGCGTTAATGTCATTGAGGAAATTCATGCCAAATGGTATTCGATGTTCATTGCTTTTTCTGAGCGCCTCAATGGCGTGGTCGGTATTGTCTTGGCCTGCCACCTCAGTGACCGCGAGTTCGATTTTCGGGCATTCCATTGGGGAGTGAGAGATGTGTATTTCTGGTGATAGAAGTTCACTCTCGACGTGGTTCGGAAGTCACGTATAACCGTTGGTCCCGTTGCTGAATAACCCCTGGGTCCATGCATCGTAAAAACACCATACAAACAAACAATTGCATTTTCTGACGACGATTCATCATATTCTCCAAAATCGTCATCTGAAGGCATTACTTAAGGTTCTTTGCAGCGTGCTTTCGGCCCCTACCTCCAAGCACTTTCGTTCCTTTTACGGTACCTCCTTTTATATTTTCTTTCTTTCATCTTACTTTTCTAAACCATTTACTAACAATTGTTTCATAGTGCAACTGCTTTGAGGTCTTCCTCCTGTTACACCTTTCTAACCTTTTACTGTCAATTTCCGTTTCAGCGCCGAATGACCTCATAGGTCCCATTGCTTGGCCTTTGACCTAAATTCTCTATTCAATTTAATTCAAAATGACCTCGTAGGTCTCAATGCTTGGCCTTTGGCCTAAATTCCATATCAAATTCAATTCAAAATGACCTCGTAGGTCCCAGTGCTTGGCCTTTGGTCAAAAGTGTATATTTCAGTTCAGCTTAAAATCGTCATCAGCTGTGACGCCACACTTGCTTTTTCGTCTTCTTCTTCTTCTTCTTCTTCTTCTTCTAGTGGAGCGTTTCCATCCAACGTCAAACTCTGGAGGGTCAAACCATCTTTTGTCAGGAAATTTTCGAATCGCTGGACTCCTTGAAAAGTCTGTCAATTTTTCATTCACAAAAAGTGATTGGAGCAGAAGTCGGTGAATTGTCACCTTTTTTTTCGATTCGGGATTACTTTCTGAAGATATGTATATTTACATATGTATTTTCTACTAGCGTTTTCTTGAGAGTCAAAGCAGTTTTGTGCAATGTTCGCGTCTCTATGCGTTTGTCATTTTATTATTACTATTTTCTCTTGTTTCCTTCTATTAGCTCTAGTTTCTGTTGTTCGTATCATTAGAAAGACTCAAAAATTATGATAGTAACGGCGACGACGATGATGATGATGTTGATGATATTGTTGTTTGTAGAACGCATTACATTTTTGTAATCACTTGTGTTTGGCCGTAATTAGATGAAAGAGGGCAAAGTATATATATATATATATATATATATATATATATATATATATACACATATATATACATATATATATATATATATATATATATATATATATATATATATATATATATATATATTATATATATATATATATATCCTTGCCTGAATGAATTGCAGATATGTAGAAATGTCGTCGTCGACTTTGACACTCCCGACGAAAGATAAAAAATGGAAAAAAGAACACGTCCTTAATTCGATTGAGAGCTTCCAGGCAGCCGTCCACTACCCCGTTAAAGCTGGAAAGCTGCTGGATGTATTGGAGACCACCTGGATTCTTTTTGGAGGTTTCTATCTTTTTGTTTCCTTATTGTATGACAGCGATGGCTTTTTTCGTAAGGTTCTTTCCGCCGTTTTTATGCATTTCTTTCTTTTCTGAATCTCGATTGTCTTATGTTTCTGCCATAATTCACTAGTTGTTTTATATTTTGCATTTGCTTAGAAAGAGTTTGAAGGATAGATGTATGTCAAGGCATCTGCATATCGTAATTTCAATATAAAGTTGCTTCCGAATATGAAGAGAGGGAAGTCTCTCTCTCTCTCTCTCTCTCTCTCTCTCTCTCTCTCTCTCTCTCTCTCTCTCTCTCTCTCTCTCTTTGTTTCCTGTTGTTATTTGATCGAGAACATTATCTGCTGTCTTTCATTACGTTATCAACCATAATTATTTTGGCTGAAGAGTTTGTTACTGTGTATAAGCACTGAACGTTCGTGTGACGGATTACTGCTGTGTCTTTCATTACGTTATCAACCATAATTATTTTGGTTGAAGAGTTTGTTACTGAGTATAAGCACTGAACGTCCTTGTGACGGATTATATCCTGAATAATTAATGTTGGATCGTCCATTCAGTGCTACATGAGGCTTATCCAAACTTCTGATCTTAAGTTTCATGCAACAAAGGGGCTTAACTTCCCCCATGTGCTTCAATAACAGGTGGGATTATAGTCTATCTCGACATGAAGGGTACTCTCTCTCTCTCTCTCTCTCTCTCTCTCTCTCTGCGTCGATAACCTAGATTTTGTTACGCCAGTCTTAATAACCGCAAATCGTAAACTAGCAGCAAATATAGGGGTATAAATGAATAAATATGTAATTCCCAATTAAATAAAAAGTCATATTGCTATACAGAATACTTTGGATAAATAGATGTTAATGTAGCCAGCAATTCCTTATTACAACGATGGAATCCACCATTGCAGAAAGGATTATTAGACCCCTTACAGAACATCCCGTATGTTAAGAGGATCTCATTTACACTTGAATTAGAGAGCCTGCTTCAATATCGTTAGCGGAGCTGAACCTTCTCGTGCTCAGAAATTCCTGCGAGAGGTGGTACTTCGGCATGTGCCTGGGGCATTTGCTGAATATATGAGAATTATTTATATGTATATATATTATATACATATACATACATACATACATACATATATATATATATATATATATATATATATATATATAAATATATATATATATATATATATATATATATATATATATATATATGTGTGTGTGTGTGTGTGTGTGTGTGTGTGTGTGTGTGTGTGTTTGTGACCTTATATCTTTTGCCACCAAACTGTCAACTTTGTTTCGGGTGAATCCTTGGAAGGAAATAACGAAAAACTGTTATTTCCACAGTAACTTTGGACTTTATTTTATTGTCATAATTGAAGTATATCATAGTTTAACCAGACCACTGAGCTGATTAACAGGTCTCCTAGGGATGGCCTGAAGACTGTTTTGACGTGGCTAGGAGCCAATTGGTTGCTTAGCAACGGGACCTACAGCTTTTTCTGGGATCTAAACTGTATGTTTTTAATATAACTTTAGAATACACATGTGAAACGTATGTACCTATTCACACTATTTTCAGATTCCTCTCTCTCTCTCTCTCTCTGGCTTTGTGAGGTTTTCCTCTTAAATAACACCAAGTATTTTGAAATAAAAGAAAGCAGGCGAGTCGGGAACTTCAACTGTTAACTTTTTATATATTCTAATTTTCCCAAAGTAAAACTTTCTTGTCTTTTTTTAATTGAAATCGATATTAGTTATAGTTTATCTCATTTATGCATACAGCACTTTTCAGAGGGATGGCTGTTAATGTCTTGTAGTTTCATACAGTAATACAAATATCTGAGGGGAAAAAAACAAATATCTGGGGAAAAAACAAAATATGTGGGGAAAAAACAAATATCTTAAGGAAAAACAAATACCTGGGGGAAAAACAAATATCTGGGGGGAAAATCAAATATCTGAAGAAAACCAAATATCTGTTGGGAAAAACCAAATATCTTGGAAAAAAAACAAATATTTGGGAAAAAACAAATAACTGGGGAAAACGAAATATCTTGGGAAAAACCAAATATCTGAGGAAAAACCAAATATCTGGGAGGAAACCAAATATCTGGGGAAAAACAAATATCTGTGGAAAAAATCAAATATCTGGGAAAAAACAAATATCTGGGGAAAAATTCAAATATCCGTGGAAAAACCAAATATCTGGGGAAAAATAAAATATCAGGGGAAAAACCAAACATCTGGAAAAACCAAATATCTGGGGAAAGAAAAAGCTGTCTGGGAAGAGAGAAGGTAAACCTTTCATGTGTTTTTCTTTCATTAGAACTCTGGAAGGTTGATCGAAGGTCAACAGAGTAAGAACGACCGGGGGACAGAAATAACTGCGATACATTTATACGTTGAATATTTTTTTTCTTACTGCGGGTTAATTGATTTGATATTTTTTCTATATCTTACAGCAGCGTCTTGCATTGTGTCAAGTTGCTTGAACATTTTTTACGATGCATTTTTCATTTGGTTATTTTTGGTTTACGAAGTATGACTGTATGCTTAACTGTACTTATAACACTAATTATTATTATTATTATTATTATTATTATTATTATTATTATTATTATTATTATTATTATTATTATTATTATTATTATTATTGTCGTGAAAAAAAGAACGTCCCAGCACCATTTGTTAGGTAAATGACGTAAGAGGCTAATTTAGTTATTTCCATACAAAGCTCTCTCTCTCTCTCTCTCTCTCTCTCTCTCTCTCTCTCTCTCTCGTCATGCCTTAAATCTTCAGTCTCTATAAGTCCCGTCTCTCTCTCTCTCTCTCTCTAACATTACAGTTACTGTAACTATGCAAGAATACAGACAGTTAATCCTGCATAATAAAGCAATTGCTTTAGTGGCATCAATAAGTTTCTTGCAGGTATCTTCATACCGACGAAGTTTTTTCCGATTCTCGTTTCGTCAATTTCTGGTGAAAAATACGCAGACTTCCTTCTTATTCCATTTATTGAATTTTGTCAGCGACAGCTGTTTCGCCTTATGGCATTATCAGCGACTACTGACTTACAATTTGGCCTTTCGGCCTATTTATTTCATCGTGTGGGAAGTATGACCTTGAGGTATGGGTACTGGTTAGTCTAGGGATTAACAGCCTAAGGGCGTTGTTTTGGATACAAAGAACATAAGGACATATGTACTGTGACAATAACAGCGAAAGTATAAACCGTGGTTAAATAAATATTCAAAATACAATGCCATGTGCTAGTGTTTCCTTAAATGTAAGTTTAAGATTTAATGTTACAAGTTGGTTTTAGATAAATTACAAAATTACATACAGGAATAAAAATGAATATAGAAATCTAAATAAAGGAATAAAAAAAAAAATATTTTATAGTATGCATAAAGGGTACAAGTCAGATAATTTCTCGTTTATACATAAATGTGTATAACTTAAATTTGAGTGAGTGAGGTGAGTGAGTGAGCGTGTGTGTGTGTGTGTGTGTGTGTGTGTGTGTGTCCAAATGGTCTACGTTTGTCAACGGCTGCAGATTCGTGTTGGGCGGGATCTCAACGACCTGAGCAAGGATGTTACTTGGCTCTCGCTGGGCCCTCTCGTGTCTTCTAAGGGGCGCGATATTCTCGGTGGGTTGGGGCGTGTTGTCTGGTCCCTGTTGACTTGCGTATTCCTTCTCCTGCTGGAGGGGAGTATATGGTCCGACTCTTGTTGGACGTTCAAGGTCGGCTTCTGAATAACAATGCTTACCGCTTCGGTTATTAAGAGACGGCCATAGTTGTCTTCTCTGTGCACGACCTTGGGTGCTTCTATGAGCTCTTGTAGAGATGGCTTCCTGTCGTGAACATCTATGTAGTGTTGATGGATGGCCCCATTGATTTCTGTGAGCCAGCAGACGTCTCCGAAGGGTCGTTGTAGTGTGCCCGATGTAGGTTTGGCTGTGAGATTGACACATCTCCTCTGGACAAGTAAAATTGTAAACTACATTCGTGCACATCTCCTTCGGTCCCCCCGGAGCGGTGCTGTTCTTCATTATTAAGGCTGCTACAAGGTTGGGCTTACTATATATCCTGAGGCTTATTTTGTGGTAAGGGGCTTTTGGGGTTACGCCTCTGTTTATTATCCCGCGTAGTGTGTGACCGTATATACATACATACATGCATAGGTATGTATGTATGTATGTGACTTCGTGCATGTGACTACTTATATGTTTACTGTTCTTTCATAGTGAGTCTCTCTCTCTCTCTCTCTCTCTCTCTCTCTCTCTCTCTCTCTCTCTCCATAAGTCACACTTTCGTATAAATCTCCATAAATCCAAAGCCACTCATAAATCCTGCCTCTGGCTGTCTCACATTTTATTCCCGCTGCCAGTTCTTACACCATCCAACCTCCTGACTTTATCAACAAGAAAGCGAAGGAATGACATTGAAACGTATCATTATTGTCTGTATTATTAAATGGAATTAAGCCTAATTGGAGTATAGTAAACTTTAACTTTTAAAATAATGCAGTTATTGAATTTTAATACTAGATATTAATCTAATATGCATAGCCTAATAAATGAGTGAAGTGATTTCACTGACATATTTAAATCTTCTGTTCAGTATTCAGCTTTTGGTTTGCTTTATCTGAGGGATTTATCCATTCCCTGTTAGATGCGTGTTTTGTTTTCGTAAATGATTTATTGAGAGGTTTGGCGTCTCCTCTATCTTTTTTAATCCTCCAATGAGATAGATGATTTTTGTCTATTTTAAAAAGTCAACCATATATGAATTAATGTTTTTCTATAAAAAAAAAGTTTTAATGGGTGAATGAGTGTGAGTTGGTTTCGTTTTCATGAGCAACGAATTGAGAGAGAGAGAGAGAGAGAGAGAGAGAGAGAGAGAGAGAGAGAGGTGTGGGGGGGGGGTGGGGGGAGAATAAACTGCAGCTGGTGAGCTGATTGCCTAACAATAATGTCACGTTTTGGCGACGATACTAGCGTCTCTGTAATCCCCAAATATCTGTCAACAAAACCAACGTATACTTCGAATCTCGTCTAATTAAAACCCCACAAAAAAAGTTTTCCTACTCGAGTCACTTCATTCAGGACACGGGGTTAACATCCAAGTAGTGTGTTCTCTCAGGGCATGAGGTATCCTACTGATGGTAGTTTTCCTTCTGGAGTCACTCATAAGATGCAATCGGAGTGATTTTCGCGTTGGGTAGGAAGCCAATGTATTTTAGAGGCTTTTACATGTTTTCATGATTTGTTTGTTGTTTATTTAGTCTTCCTATATTTTCTTTCCGTAATCATTATTATTATTATTATTATTATTATTATTATTATTATTATTATTATTATTATTATTATTATTATTATTATTATTATTAAGTCAGTGGTCCTTTATTTCAAATTTTGATTATTTATGTGCACGTTCCTTTATAATACGTTCATCTTTTTATATTCCCCTTTTAACTACTCCATGTTCTCTTTATATCATTATTCAAATAAATTGTTTATTAAGTTCATTTCCATATCCTCATCAGTGCTTCAAGATAAATGAAGTTCATGTTCTTTCAGTATTCCAGTATTTTCATATAAATGCCATTGCTCTTCCTCAGATATATACAAGTGTTTGGTAACCTTTCCCTTTTTCAGTAACATTACTAAGGGAACCATATAATCAGTTTTACATTGTCAGTAAACAAATATTGTGTTTCAACCTTTTCATCAGCTCCACCATTAATCTCTCTCTCTCTCTCTCTCTCTCTCTCTCTCTCTCTCTCTCTCTGTTTTCCGCTTGGCTTTCTCACTTCCCACTCCATTATTATTCCTTTCTCCATTCTCATTTTGCTTACTAAATCTCTGGCAGATACATTGAGCCACTGACTCGAATTAATGTCGGTGTCTGCTCCCATTTTTCAGTGCGAGTTCAGCCCGTAGCATTTTCCTTTTCTCATAATGTTTTTATTGATTTATCTCTCTCTCTCTCTCTCTCTCTCTCTCTCTCTCTCTCTCTCTCTCTCTCTCTCTCTCTCTCAAGAGTTTATAGAGATACTTCAATGAAAACCCTGCCGTATTGAACATTCTTTACGTACACCTAAATTGGAAACATGTTTCTTCAGCCCAAAACCCCTTTCAGATTTATTAATGCACAAGTTAAAACGCAATTGTGGCAGTATTCTGGCTGAGGCACTATTATAAAATGCTGAAGAATTTACTCAGGTTTCTGTACATTTTATTCGTCACACACGTATGGCAGAAATTGAATACGTTCCTTGTTTCCAGTGGAGCCAAGCAATACAATTAGCACACCTACGGCAAAGAGTCGTAATGGAAAGCTTCATTCACACAAAGTAATCTAGCAAAGTTGAACTTTTGTATACGATGTAATAACCCTTTCTTGATTTAATATTGAAACATAAATTTTACGGAGCAACAATAAGGTGTATGAAACCGTCCCAAGTTCTCTTATACGTTGCAGGTACAAAATGAGTTGCTTCATAGTTGAAGTGTTCTTGTGATGGAAGTTCACTCTCGACGTGGTTCGGAAGTCACGTAAAGCCGTTGGTCCCGTTGCTGAATAACCACTGGTTCCGTGCAACGTAAAAACACCATACAAACAAACATAGTTGAAATTAAGGTCACTGAGTATTTGGAAATGTATTTAATGATAGGATGGGGAAATAGAAATGCTTGGAGAAGTAATATATTTAGAAGCTAGAATTGATGGGTCTTTGAAAGTGCTTTCGTATTTTCTTCCCATATCTTGAACTGTTGACTTATTCGAGTGAAATCCGGCAGCAAATTGTAATGCGAAAGAGTTGACAGGTTACATAAACTTCGTAATAATTTGTCACCATATACACAGACGCACTTGCGCACATTCAAGGAAATTTACATGTATATCCCCAAACCTACTCGCGTATACATTATATATATATATATATATATAATATATATATATATATATATATATATATATATATATATATATATATAGGGTCATGGGAGCCAAGGTCTATATATGTTCTATTTCGATAATCACAGAAGCACCATCTCGTTCGCTGTAACAATCGGTTCAGTAGCGCGAAATGAATTGTTCCAACTGCTTTATTATCATGGAAATCAGTCTGCCGTGCATGGCCGTGCAATTGCTTTAATGATACCTGAAAAGAATAATGTACCAGACATGGAAGGCTATATATTTTTGTTTTACTAACCCTTTCGAGAAAATCTTAAACAAATACATTATAATATCAAGTAATGTTTCTTAATGAAAACAGCTGCGATCTTCCTAAAAGCCTCGGAACTAGTATCCGTTAATTAATATTTACTGATTATATATTTTCTAAACATCGGAGTTTCGCCCAAACACAAAGGAAAAATGAATGGGATAACTATCTATTACACTGCTAATAAAAACCATGTTCATTATTGTAACATATCTCTTTGTTGTAGGCGTGATGCCCACGTTGTATGTTGTTCATAGATGCCATTAGGGCATCTGTATCTGCCATCAAAAGGCCAAAGACCATAAAAGTCCGGGAGAGGAATAAAGAGCGGGAACAGAAGGTTCCCGAAGAGTACATCATAAATATCACAGCATCATATTTCATCAAAGGATAATGAGCCATAAAGAGGGGGCCAGATGGCGCCCTGCTCCCGCCACCTCTGCGGATAAAAACATCCTCGTAAAATATCTCGCATAAAAACACTTCCATCCATCTCCGGGGAAAACACTATTGTTCATCTGCGTGAAAATATTGACATGAATTAATGAAGAAGTGGGAGAAGTGTTCGCCAAAGTTTCATTGTTTCATTGAAGTCCTAGCTGAGAAAATAATGATGCCGCAAGCAACGAGATATATATCTAAATATATATATATATATATATATATATATATATATATATATATATATATACATACACACACATGCATTGTAGATATGTATGTGCGGTCGTGAATGGAGTACGGAGTAACTATAGTAGATTCACATCAACCGTGCATTTGATGTCTAGGGCAGTTCCTTACGACGCTCCTGATTGGCTGTTGATAAGCCAATCACAGGGTTGGAAACTCTCAGTCTCTCACGAGAGTTCACATGGGTAGGATCTATATTCCACCTCTCCTGATGGTAGGGAAGACATCCACCTTCCTCCTGCAAACCTGTTTATCCGCCCCAGGGTAGTTAGGGGGTCAAGAGGGTAGGTGAGACTGCAGCCCCGGGTTCCAGCGCGTGTAGGCGATGCCATCAAATCTCGTTTATTCCTATTGTACACGAACACATTATAACATTTGATAATATTTAATCTGCCTGTTCCCAAACCCTGGAAGTAAATGATTACTGATGCACAAGCAACTTGCAACGCAAAACTGTTGCCCAAAAGAGAGAAAGAATGACAAGAATAAAAGATTTAAGAAACACAGCTTTCTTGCATTTCAGACGTATTTGGCCCAAAACGACAAAACAAAATCCCAGTTTCCTAACAGTGACTAACGTTAACGTTTAGGAAGAGCTCGGCTATTCCGTTCAGACTGAGGACCGAGAGATAAATGACTTAGTGAAATGAGGGTAGAAACCACCGCAGAGGTTCTTGGCTTTTCTTCCTTCCAAGCGCTCTGCCATTTTTCTCCTTGGCGAGAGATTTTTACCCTTCCCCGTGCCTACGCGAATATAACAAATCAACCCACGCGGTTTTTTATTAAGAGATTACAAGTTGTAGTAAAGTTGTCGAGTTTTATTGTTATCGAAACAATAACTCGTCTGCAAAACGAAGTGTTTACAAACTGTGTGACAGTTACGAATGGTGAATGCGCAACTGGATACCTTTTTAAGTATTATATACGAGTATCTGTTATCACATATAGCTAGGTGAAATGACTTTTCAGAATTTAAGTAAATAGACTTCATATTTATATTATATCTGAGAATATTGTTGATTGGCATAACTAAGATTTCTGAGGCTAGCTGATTACAGATGATAGTAATATCCTGCTTAGATTTGGTGTCGTCGAATCGTAGAGAGAAACTGCATAGACCAGTTACAGTTAATTTTTTTTCATATTACAGTAACTACATAGTACGAATATAAATCGTGCTCCTTGCTTCAAGTTCAAGAATATATATGGTAAGAGTTTATCATATAACGTAAAAACATAGCATCGATTTATGCCGTAGTCAGATGATCCAGGGAAATGGAAAACTAATTTATATATTTGAGAAATTTCTGAATAACTGGATTGTAAACATTTCCTGAAGTTTGCTTTAGTCAAGGCGTATTGCTCCTGTGTTATTTGCTTTGGATATAACGAATGCACACTAAAATAACTAACCTCTGGAAGCAGATGGGGAAAAGCTTTTGTTAGGATAAAGATAAATAATGTTTATTCAGGAGTCGACTATTATTCTCGTTACCTTTTGTGTGTTCCTTAAAATGCAGCATTTTGTTTCTTCTGTCTGGTTTTGTTTAAGGAATATTTAACTGATTCGTGTTCGGCACAAGGAGTTCATTCACAATCATTCCTGTTCAGCACAAAGGTCATGCCAGACCTGTTTTCTGACCTTTTGGTCAGTATATTAAGCACCAATTAAGGTATTATAGTAATGAATATTAAGGATAAACTAAAAAATTTCATGATATTCCACGATAATCTTGGCCCCTAAATATGTTGCCTCGATTAAACCCTTTTTCGGTCACCTGTCTGGTCAGCTTTGGGTATTTTTTTACCCAGGCACTTTCATGTTGCTTTGATCAGATTTCCCGTTCCTGCTGCAATGTTTTTGGCGATTGCAACATAACGTAATTTTGTATCTCTCATAGCGAACAACGTAATTTTGTATGTCTCATAGCGAACATAATTTTTGTATATCACAAAGTTCTTTATATTCTGCCGACCTATTAAAAATGGTGCTTATGCTTGGTTCACCTGAATGAATTAGGAATTGTTCTGATAATTTTGTTCTATTGGGGAACAAATTTTTGACGGTTTCCAAATTACACGAAAGCGCCTCAGTGTCGTGGTTGGTATGGTCTTTACCTGCCACCTCGGTGGCCGCGAGTTCGATTCTTGGGCATTCCAATGAGGGGTCAGAGATGTGTCTCTCTAGTGACAGAAGTTCACTCTCGAAAGGCTCGGAAGTTACGTAAAGCCGCTGGTCCCGTTGCTGAATAACCACTGGGTCCATGCAACATAAAAACACCATACAAATAAACAGATTACATGAAGGGGAGTAAATTGAAATGTCTTGTGATATTCACGGAAATTTCAATGTTTAGTATTGTATTGCAATTTACGATTGCCGTTTACATTGAGAGGCCACAGGAGAAAGAATGATTATAAGCATATTTAAAATGTATCTTAATTTCCAGACAAATAATCCTGCTGCACATAAACAGCCTTACTCGCAATGCTCAAAAGGTCTGTCTTTGCCAAATCAGAAGGATCGCGTTTTCGTAGTTGCAGATGAATACAAACGGACCCAGTCTTTTATTTTTTATAGTCAAAACAATTACTTTCAAATGATAACAACAGCGATACGAATTTCACCCTCTTGGCTTCTAATCACAGGGAAAACAATAAAGAGATAAATGAAACTAGGACGCATTCTTGATATCATCGACGGGAAAGGACCCCTGTTTACTTTCGTCCATATCTTCCCATCTCTCTCTCTCTCTCTCTCTCTCTCTCTCTCTCTCTCTCTCTCCAAACAAAATAAGACTGGCACAAATGTATCAAAAGATGTGACGTACTACAGATTAAAAAAAAATGTGTGGAAGTAAAAGCATTGAATGCAAGCATTTTGGGGAAGCAATATTGTTGAATGTGAGTGCACATGAGATTAGACGGTTTCCCTTAAGTATGTTACTTTTTTATTTAAATTTTCTGATAATCCCTCTTTGCTTGGTTGTAGACTCGTTTTCACATTCATCTTGATATTATACCCCTCTGGGAAAAAGGAGAAGGTTAGACAGCAGGCAGGAACAGTTGAAGTTTAGATAGTATTTTCATTCAGTTACAGGTGCAGATGGATTTCGATGATTATAAAGAGCGAACTCGGGCATCTGTCCCATTGACAGAAGGATAAATGGTGGTGTATAGTTGTATACTCTGACAGTCTGTTTTATTGTTAGATATATTGACAAAAAACAAAAATACTGGGGAGAGAGAGAGAGAGAGAGAGAGAGAGAGAGAGAGAAATAACAATTTTATGTGTTAAGGCAACGACTGCCCTACATTCACGCTTTCTGAATCGTATGTATTTGCATGCATAGACTGTTCTTATCATATGCATGTGAGTATGTCTATTTAATAGGTATAATTGTTTTGATTAATGGGATGGATGGGTGGACACTTCATGAAAAACGCAAAACGAAAACAACGCGAAATAATTATCTCTCTCTCTCTCTCTCTCTCTCTCTCTCTCTCTCTCTCTCTATATATATTATATATATATATATATATATATATATATATATATATATATAATATCTTAATAAAAGGAGCCCATAAAAAACACACCAAAACCAGAGAGAGAGATACAGTATTTCAGGGATTTGCTGTCTCCCTCCTCAGGTAGATGAATGAAAAAAGTTACGGAAAAGGTGGTATATATACCAAGAGGTCCATCCACAGGTAAACCAATTTAGGTCACTCCTGCTGATAATCTTCCTTTAATCATCATAAGTGTCGGTTGAATGAAAACCTGGTCGATGACATCTGAGTCCCATGCTCCCTCTCAGATATTCATTACCTGCCTTTCTTTGATAAGGGCCGATTCCATCATTTAACTCTTGTACCGGCAGTTGGTGCTATAAATTATACGTGACAAATTCCAGTTTATACTATGGTTATGTTCATTTATATGGTTGAAAATAGCTGAGTTCTGTTTTCCATACCAAACTGATCATTTGTGCTGTATTAATCTCTGGGGAAGTGATTTTCCTGTAAATCCGATGTAAGATTGGTCACAGTCCAGGCATGGGATTTTGTAAACGCCTGTGTCCTTGGGGGATGTCTTTTGTTGGACGTTAATCAGGGATTTGGCTAAGGTATTTGGGTAAGTAAATGCAAAAGGGTTAGATTTCCCGATGGTCTGGGTCACCGTCTTAATCCTGTCCAGGTGTGGAATTTTAATTTTAATTTTATTGTTGGGTGTGTCTCTGGTCTTGTCTTGAGGGGGTCAGTAGAAAATTATGTTTGCTTTGTGAGTTGCTTACTCAATTATATGGCCAGGATACCTTAAAGACAAAAGCTGTTTACAAATTAGTTAAAATTCTTTTTCCAGGAAATCTGGAGAACAAATTCGTAAGGCTCTTAAGAATAGGTTGCTGGCTACGTCTATCTTGATAGAAATGTCATGATAGCTGAAGTAGTGAATGTATGAAAATGAGAACGTTGGTTTTCTGTATATGGTAAATTTGTATTCTGTCGTGTCTCTGATTATTAAAACATCAAGAAAAGGGATTTTGTTGTCTGTTTGCCATTCAACTTTAAATTTGATGCTGGGCACTAATGCGTTTAATTTTGAAAAGAATTCATTAAAATTGTCCCATTTATTATCCCAAAATGTTAGAATATCATCTACAGATGTCATCCACATGTTTTTGGGTTTTATTGCACTTATTACTGTAGTTTCAAAATATTCCATGTACAGGTTGACTAAAACAGCACCCGAATTTTTGCTTGTAGAATGATTCCCCGAATGAAAATACGTTATTAGATACACATTATTCAACTAACTTTATTATTTCGTCAAGCGCCAATGGAAAATGATCTGAATAAGGGGATAGTTTTTCCCTCAAAAAGTGAAGAACGTCCTGTACTGGTACTTTTGTGAACAGGGAATCTACGTCAAGGCTTAAAAGTTTTATGTTGTGAAGTGGTATATGTGCTTCTCTGAATTTGTAACAAAAATCTTCCGAATGTTTAATGTGACTGGGAGAAAAAGAGCCTAAAAAAGGGGAAAGGAGGCCAGCTAACCATTTAGAAATTTTGTAATTGGAAGCCCGGCACATGAAACGTGTGTGTGTGTGTTTGTATTCGTGTATGATATATATTTATATATATTTTTACATAAAAACACATATACACATATGTATCATAAAAATGTATTTAGTCATCATGTACTAATATTTTTATCCAAATTATATTATAAACAAACCATTCATCATTTATCTCTGCATTCAAATGTCCCCAGAAGAGAGAGTCCCTTCCATCAGCTCATTACACACGAGGAAACCAATTCGAATCAACATTGAACACCATTTTGTAATATTAAAGTTCATTATGACGTCACCTGCACAGTTAATTGCCAGACTAAATATTGCATTTTAGAATCATAAGCCCTTTTCTGCTTTATGCTACAAAATCAGTCATGGCGCAAAAACAAACCCTCAGCGCAAACAACACACCAGTCGTACTGACACACGAGTACACATGGCAGTAGTTTAGGCAGGAGAGATTTATTGCCCGTCACATTTCATGGATGCGCAGGTTTGTTCATTTTAGTTTTCTGTAAAAAGGAAACTATTGTGATGGCTTTGTCTGTCCGTCCACACTTTTCTGTCTGCCCTCAGATCTTCAAAACAACTGAGGCTAGAGAGATGCAAATTGGTATGTTGATCATCCACTCTCCAATCATCAAACATACCAAATTGTATCTCTCTAACCTCATTAGTTTTTATCCTATTTAAGGTTAAAGTTATCCATGGATCGTGCGTCTAGCAGGCCGCCACCGGGCTGTGGCTGAAAGCCTCATGGGCCACGGCTGAAAGATTCATTTTTTTACTTTTTTAATCTGTTTTTCTTGTCTGCTGATGTTGTGAATTTAATTTATGTTATGGGTGAATTCTTCACAAACACAGGTAGCAAATGTAAAAAAAAGACAGGAAATAATGTAACGACTGAGTACCTCACAAACACAAGTAACACCTGATTGTGTTGGTGACTCACAGTTGCGTTTTGAAAATAACGTACATTAGATGAAGGTTTCTATATGTAAACTCTACTATCAGTCGCAAATTAGACGGGTAAAAGTGCTGGCAGAAGTTTTACGATTTATTCAGTATTAGCACAATTGAAAATTATAAGTTATTATAAGTAGCCAAACGATAAAATTAGGAATATATCATAAAAATCTAAAATGTCGGGACAAAATTTTAGCATTGCCACTGAGATGAAATTGGTAGAGTTTATGTGAACATTTTAAGTTACATCTTTTTTTATCAAAGATGTGAAGGTAACATTTCTCTCATAGATGTAACAGTGAAGGCGTTCACGATTTTGAAGTGATGATAATCAGCTGTAAAGAGAGCTCTCTCTCCTCCTCCTCCTCCTTTCGTTTTACTGTTTCCATTTCCACCTCTCGTGGCTTGATCTATCCCCGACAGTTCTCCCCTCCTGTAGAGAAAAATCATTCTCTTCAGATTTTCGTCCGTTAGTCTTGTAACTGATACCTCTCTCTCTCTCTCTCTCTCTCTCTGTGTGTGGGGGACTCCACGTATTTTGCAAGGATGATCATGTTTAGCCCATCAGAAAGGAATACAGACACTGGAGAGAGAAGTAACGGAGAGAGAAGTAACAGGTGAACGAAGGGGAAGGGAAAATGGGGATTGGGAAATGCAGGGATGGGGGATAAAGGAGGAGAAAGGGAATAGCAGAGAAAGTGAAATGGATGAATAAAATGTATAGAAAAGAAATGACAAGAGAGTGAACTTATTGTCAACAACTACGTATTTACGTATTGCTACTTATATTAATATCTGGCGTCAAATTTTACTATGAGTTTGATGAGGGAACAGCTAATAGTATTGTGATCCTCTCTCTCTCTCTCTCTCTCTCTCTCTCTCTCTCTCGTCTTTGCCGCCCCATCTCTTCTTCTTTCTCTCTTATTATCCCTCATTCCTTATCCCTTATCCCTCAGAGCAGCATCACTTCCCGGCTCCTTGAATATGCACCATCTCGCCAATTGAACGGAATTCCTTGGTTTATCTAACGCTTCAGTCCCTAAGACATCTCATCATTGGAGGAGAGAGAGAGAGAGAGAGAGAGAGAGAGAGAGAGAGACGTGATCGTTGTTGCTGTTTAGCTATCTTAAATGACCTTGTATTATTTTCCAGTGTGGATTGATAATATGTCCATCAGACAAATGTGGCTTTGTTTTTTTCTCGCTGATTTGTCTTCTCTCTCTCTCTCTCTCTCTCTCTCTCTCTCTCTCTCTCTCTCTCTCTCCAAGTTCTTTCATTCCAGGGGAGGTTAAGTCTTATAGTTGCCCCAGGCTGAAAACCGAAGTTTGTGATGATTGGCTGGGATATGAAGTAAAAAATTGCGGAGGTTTGTGTGACGCCAGAGCAGCGGGAATATCGCACGACAGATGATGAGCTTTGAAGCTTTGAAGCTTTGAATCTGCGGAATTGTTGGGAGAGGAGATTGCAAATCCGGGCGAATCATAATGCGCTGATGTATGTAGTCACGAGTGTGTAATATACTGTGGGAAATGCTTCACTTCTGAGGAATGGGTTCTTTTAGCTGATAAACATTAATGTTTTTAAGTATCCGGGTGTGTGTGTGTGTGTGTGTGTGTGTGGCAGACTGACACTCTCTCTCTCTCTCTCTCTCTCTCTCTGGAGATATATATATATATATATATATATATATATATATATATGCGGTGTGTGTGTGTGTGTGTGTGTGTATAGTATTTATATATATATATATATATATATATAGATATATATATATATATATATGTATGTGTATATGTGTGTGTATGTGTGTGTGTGTGTGTGTGTGTGTGTGTGTGTGTAAAGTTGATCCAGTGATCATTTGCATACCTATTCAACTGCCTGTATTTATATAAACGTACAAAAAAGCTTACTACGGGCCAAGAAAATCACGCCTCAGTGGAGTTAGCTGCTGTTTGTATAACAACTGCCAGCAAACTTTTCTTCTTTTTTTCGGGTGGTCAGCTTATATCTTTCCAATTCATTTTTATCCTTTTCATCGTATTTTGTGAGCGACCTGTCTCCATGAAATTGGGATTCTGCTCAGCGAGGAACTCCCGAATCCTCTGAATGAATGACTAAGCAAGTTTCTCAGTCCCTGAAAGTGGTTCATAAAACCGGAAAGTTATGTGGGACGGAACTGCCCCCTTCAGTCAGATACCATAGACTATAACTGTAGACAGATGTATACGAATGTATTATGTGTACTTTAATTCATTCCTACACATTATGGTTAGTATTGATTGAATCTTTATACTTTTACTTACAAACAAACAGAAAGGCATTTCCACATTCATGTTTAATGTATAACATAACACGTAAATTTTCATCGTGATTTGATTGACCTTTACATATTATGTGTAAATAAATATGAGATTGTGTGCCAAATACGATTTAATTGCATATTTTTTATATGTAAAAACAAAGGTACATTATACGTTTGTATGTGGAGAGAGAGAGAGAGAGAGAGAGAGAGAGAGGGAGAGAGAGAGAGAGAGAGGGGGGGGGGGGGGGTAACTGGCTGTAGTGCGGAAGAGTCAGGCCCTTTTGTAGCTCATGACAAATGACAAGTTAAATATGCGCCTAAGTTTCTTTGGTGGAATCGAGTTTTCTGTACAGCGTATAATTCTGTATGAAACTCTCAGCCGCGGTCCATGAAATTTTCAGCCGCAGCTCGGTAGTGGCCTGTGTTGTTGGCACCCATAGCGGTGCCAGACGCACGATCATGACTAACTTCAACCTTAAATACAATCAAAACTACAGAGAGTAGTGGGCTGCAATTTGGTATGTTTGATGACAGTAGGGTGGGTGATCAGCATACCGATTTGCAGCCCTCTAGCCTCAGTAGTTTTTAAGATTTGAGATCGGACGGACAGACAAATAGCCAACTCTATAGCTTTCTTTTACAGAAAACTGAAACGGAAAGCAGTAAGGCTTAGAAATTGTTGTATATGAAATGCAAGGAAGGTATCGAGAATCAGGAAAAGGGAAGAAGGTGGAAAATCCCAAAACATCACAGCAGAAGGAATAGACCAGTAACTGCACATTGCATAAAACGTTACAGAAAGAAAGAAGTAAAAGTGAAAAGAAAATTGTTAATGGACGGGGCAGCGCATTCATGAAATGTGACGCCCAATAAATCTCAGTTTACTGGAGCGACTGTGACGCGTTGTTTGTGCTTGCGTGATGTGGGCTGTTTGCAGTGCCTTTTTTCTCCCGTGGCTTGATTGGTTGC
>NC_087215.1:6794153-6826653 GCF_015104395.2 Macrobrachium nipponense | reverse complement strand
GGCAGCATCTACAGGCGGCGGACTGTCAGCACACATACTCTTCAGATTGACGATCTAGCGACCGAAAAACATTATTGCTTGTGCTAATAAGGGTCGTAACCGTAACGCTAATAATTACAGCAGGTGTAATGATGTTTGTTTGTATGGTGTTTTTACGTTGCATGGAACCAGTGGTTATTCAGCAATGGGACCAACGGCTTTACGTGACTTCCGAACCACGTCGAGAGTGAACTTCTATCACCAGAAATACACATCTCTGACGCCTCAGTGGAAGGCCCGAGAATAGAACTCGCGGCCACCGAGGTGGCAGGCAAGACCAAGCCAACCACGCTACTGGTGTAATGAATGCCATAACAATTAACGAAAAATGCAGCATTAATTCCGAGGGAAGAGCAACAAAGACTTTCCGTTTTTCTTCTCAATGAGCAACAGTTTCTGCATCAGCCGATGTTGACTGAGACATAAATCGGTCAGATATGGAAAGAGTAGAGTCAGATAGATAGTTAAAAGTCTTAAAGTGAGCGGAAGACCTAAAAAACATAAAATAAATAAATAAATAGATAAAATAAATAAATGTAAAAAATTAAAGAAACGACCAGCGAAATATGACAATCGATATTCAGACAAGAAAGAAATGAACGAAAAAAGCCGAAAATTGCAGCTTTAACGAGACAGTGGACGTCGGCTGCCTGGAAGCTCCAATCGAATTAAGGACGTGTATTTTTGTTTTTATGGCGTACTAGTTGACAATGACATTTCTGCAAGTCATTCGGGCAAGGAGAATGAAGTTCGCTTTCATCCAGTACATACATACATACATATATATATATATATATATATATTATATATATATATATATATATCTATATATAATATATATATATATATATATAATATATATATATATATATATATATATATAATATATATATATATAATATATACATTATCTGATATATAATAATCTAAAAATAATAACAATCATCACTAACACTTAAAGGAATCTTAGAGTAACCCGTTGACCCCCCCCCCCCAGAACGCACTGGTAGAAAATGCACATACCTATATCTTAAGAAACATTCTTTCACAAAACAATCTTGAATTAAAAAAAAAAAAAAGACGATTCGCCGACTTCTGCTGCAATCACTTTTTGTGAACAAAAAATTGAAAGACTTTTTCAGGAAGCCCGGTGATTCGGAAAATTACTGGAAGTGGAATAGAAGAAGAAGAAGAAGAAGAATGACGTGTTACAGCAGTGCTGATGACGAATTGAGAAAATGCAATGAAGAGGGAATTTCCTAAAATTAATACTCTCCTTATCGAATGTCACTCGAGTTTTTCCGAGCAGCGCCGGGTTGGTCAGCTAGTGTACACAACACACACACACACACACATATACATATACATATACATATACATATAATATATATATATTGTGACGTTTATAGATCGTTCGTCTACCCAAATATCAATTAATAAGTTGATTTTGGAAAACGGCAGCCATTTCTTTAGAATATCAGCTGATTTTTAGTAAACGCGGGAAACCCAAAACCCGCCAGCTAGAGATAGGGGGAAAAGAGTCTTTTATCAGCTGTAGGGACGTATCTCAAAAGGGAAGGGTGTAGGCAGATTGGTACTTCTTAGACCTATACCTTAAGTTCTCTTTCCTGTGACCCCTCTGCTGGCTGTATGCTTGTTTTCCAGGATTTGCCTTGATCGTGGGGGGTTAAGCTGACTTCCAGACCCCAAGCAACCCCCACCTGAATTCTCTCTCAGTCGGCTGTGAGACGTGATCTCGGACAGAGGTCAAATTACCTGCCTTCCTGTTAGGCCTATCCAGGGTGTGAGTGGCGCGCCGATGACCCAGGCCTCAGACAAAGGGGGGCCCATGCTTTTCTACAAAGAGCCACATTTTCTGCAAAGGCCCACACTGAAACACGACATCCAGGTACGTCTTGTGGAACAGCATATTGCCAGTCTCTCCCTTATCACCTATTATCATTTTGATCCTCATTCTCCCAATTCAATTTCCAGCAACAAAAGGAATTCATCCTTTTGTTCCCTCTCACTGCCTCATGGCCGCATGCTTCCCCTTGTGTGATCGTCCCAGACCAATGGAGTCATTGCCAGTGAAACCTTAAAACCCCCCCCCCAAAAGTTCCTTCTCCCCAGTATTAGAGAATTAATTAATCAAAGCAAGAAGTCATTTTTTCTTTTATCTCGTTTAATCTGGGATTCTTTTCCAGATTCCATGAGTCACGTGCCGTCTCTCTGCCCGCAAGTGTGCATTACCCCAAGTAAAATGAAAATCAGCTTGAATTGAATGAGAGATTATAAGCCCCAACGTGGGGGCCAAATATCATTTACCTTTTCTCCAGGCCAGCACGGGCCTTTTTGTAAATAAATAGCTGTAAAGTAACGAGCTGAGTTTTCTGGCGACCTTTTCCTCTAAAGAAATTATCAATAATAATCAGTTTTACGGTAAGTTCAATTAATTTCAACTTGTCTTCCTTCAATTATTTCCGTTTACGTATCTAGCCTCTCTCAAGGCCAGCTATATACGTAAAAATATATAATATATATATATTATATTATATTATATATATATATATATATATATATATATATATATATATATATATATATATATATATAGTATATATATATATGATTTAAGGCGGAGGTAACCCAAGATTATATGTTTAAATACATATATATTCACACACACACCACACACACACACACACACACACACACACACACACACACCACACAATACACACACATATATATATATATATATAGATATATATATATATATATATATATATGTATATATATATAATATATATATTTATATATATATATATATATATATATATATATATATATATATATATATATCATATATATATATATATATATATATGTTGTGTTGTGTGTGTGTGTGTGTTGTGTGTGTGTTGTGTGTGTTTCAAACAAAAACAAAAGAAACAATACATATATATAATGTATATATATACACATTTTAAATAAATATTTTCGTTTGGTTGTTAAATGAAATACTTCCGAACAGTAAAAGAAAAGATGGATGGTTCAAACTTTGCACGTCTCGAGTGCAAGTAGTATTTTCCACAAACCCAACTTATCACTACACAAGCGTATTTTTGTATCAGAAGCACATTTGAGATTCATGTGTAGTAATGCAGTCTTCATTGCAAAGCTCTCTCTCTCTCTCTCTCTCTCTCTCTCTCTCTCCCGATGACTGAAAGAGAAGCAACTTGGCAGAAGCAAATCTGCATTCCGTTTGCCAGTGTTGCCCACAGGAGCGTCGTCATATCCGCGACTTGGGTCTAAAGAGAGACTATTGCATTATGGAATCATAAATCCTTGTTTGCACGCAACCAATCAAGCCACGGGAGCAAACAGGCACTGCAAACAGCCCCATCACGCAAGCACAAACACGCGTCACAGTCGCTCCAGTAAACGAAGATTTATTGGGCGTCACATTTCATGAATGCGATGCCCCGTCCATTAACTATTTTCTTCTCTTTTTTTATCCTTTCTTTCTGTAACGTTTTATGCAATGTGCAGTTACTGGTCTATTCCTTCTGCTGTGATGTTTTGGGATTTTCTACCTTCTTCCCTTTTCCTGATTCTCGATACCTTCCTTGCATTTCATATACAACAATTTCTAAGCCTTCCTGCTTTCCATTTTAGTTTTCTGTAAAAGAAAGCTATTGAGTTGGCTATTTGTCTGTCCGTCCGATCTCAAATCTTAAAAACTACTGAGGCTAGAGGGCTGCAAATCGGTATGCTGTCACCCACCCTCCAATCATCAAACATACCAAATTGCAGCCCTCTACCCTCAGTAGTTTTGATTGTATTTAAGGTAGAAGTCAGCCATGATCGTGCGTCTGGCACCGCTATGGGTGCCAACAATACAGGCCACCATAGAGCAGTGGCTGAAAGTTTCATGAACCGCGGCTGAGAGTTTCATACAGCATTATATATATGCTGTACAGAAAACTCTATTACACCGAAGAAACTTCGGCGCATATTCTACTTTCTTGTTGTCATTTGTCAGAGCTACAAAAGGAGGGCTGACTCCTTCGCACTACAGCCAGTTACCATACTGGAATCTCCTCTCTCTCTCTCTCTCTCTCTCTCTCTCTCTCTCTCCTTGCATGAAGGACAGAACTTAGGGATTGAAGGTAAGTTGCGACAAAGGAATCCTCTAGATATTTGGGAGTCTGGTCATACATGGAACTCAAGAAGTGGAAAGGGAACAAAGGATAAAAAGAGAGAGAGAGAGAGAGAGAGAGAGAGAGAGAGAGAGAGAGAGAGAATAGTAAAGGAAAGGGCTCGTCGAGGGAGAGTACAAGTAAAAACAGGAGGACGAAGCAAAAGCGAGGAGAGCTAAGAAAGGAAAAAGATAAAAAGAAAAAAGGAAAACTGTAGTGCGTCGACGGACACAGATCGCTGTTTATTCAGCCATCTCCCGTCAGATGTCAAAAATGGATGTTGGGTCCCGTTTGGCATTTTCGTGAGTTGAAATTCAATGAATCTCTCTCTCTCTCTCTCTCTCTCTCTCTCTCTCTCTCTCTCTCTCTCTGTGCCTCACACTGAGGGACTGGGGCACCCGAACGAACTGTAAGGTCTCTCTCTCTCTCCACATACAAACGTATAATGTACCTTCGTTTTTTACATATAAAAAACAAATATGCAATTAAATCCTATTTAGCCCACAATCTCATATTTATTCACACATATGTAAAGGTCAATCAAAACACGATTAAAATTACGTATTATGTTATACAGTAAACATGAATGTGGAAATGCCTTTCTGTTTGTTTGTATGTAAAAGTATAAAGATACAATCAATACTAACCATAATGTGTAGGAATGAAATAAAGTTGGACACATAATACATTCGTATACATCTGTCTACAGTTATAGTCTATGGTATCTGACAGAAGGGGGGGGCAGTTCCGTCCCACATAAACTTTCCGGTCTCATGAACCTCTTTCAGGGACTGAGAAACTTGCTTAGTCATTCATTCAAAGGATTCGGGAGTTCCTCGCGTGAGTTTCAGTAATCCAATTTAAACAATGAGAAAACAGGTCGCTCACAAAATACGATGAAAAGGAAAAAAATGAATTGGAAAGATATAAGATGACCACCCGAAAACGAAAAAATTGAAGAAAAAGTTTGCTGGCAGTTTTTGTTATACAAACAGCAGCTAACTCCACTGAGGCGTGATTTTCTTGCCCGTAGTAAGCTTTTTTGTATGTTATATAAATACAGGCAGTTGAATAGGTATGCAAATGATCACTGGATCAAACTTTACACACACACATACACACACTATATACATATATACTACACACACACACACACACACACCACACATATATAATATATATATATATACATATATATATATATATATATATATATATATATATATATATATATATATATATATATTATATATATATATATATATATATATATGGGAATGAGGATTTTTGGCGTAGCAGTTTGGCGTCGCTGTTTCGGCTTGGCCGATTCGGCGTAGCCGATTTGGCATATAGAAATTTTCGGCAGAGAGACTGTTAGGCGTCAAATGACTACTTTGTCGCTGTAAACGAAATTTAGCCATCAAATAGATACTTCGTCGTTATAGCGCAATTAGCTCTCATTTTAACAATTGTTTAACAATTGAACAATTGTTTTTTTTTTTTGTTTTTTTTAACATTTACTTTTTGGTAGCTTTAGAATTTTTCAGGCGTCTAAGCCCTATGTACGAAATGGGAGGAGATATTTTAAACAAAAAGTGGAAGTAGCAAAGTGATTCACGATGGATACCTTTTTTATTTTTGATGCAGCGAGCAAGAGTGATTCTGAATTAAAATTTCTGGCGATGTGAACAGAAAGATCGGTGTAAAGTAAGATTACATATGAAGGATGGAAAAGTGATTCGCCAGTTGAATCAACATACCCATGAACCATCTGCTGCAAAAGTAGAAGTTGAAAAAGTTAAAAACAAATATTAAGAAAAGTGCTGAAACGCTGGAGCCATTTCCAACCGTTGTAGTAAATGAATGTTTAACTGGCGCCTCTCAAGCAGCTTTAGCCATAAGGCTGACTTGCCTGCAATGCGAAAACTTATTACTAGGAAACGAAAATTATTAAACAAAGCGCCAGCTAACCCAACTCATTTGGAGCAATTAGTTATACCCGAGTCCTATACACTGTATGTTCCCCAACTGGGTATGGAAGAAAAATTCCTATCGGGAGGCATAGGAGAATGGCAGTAATAGAATTTTAATATTTGGAAGAATAAGCTGGCTTCAGCATTTAGTCTTCTCAGAAATTTGGTTTGCCGACGGAACTTTCACATTGCGCCAAGTCTTTTTCATCAAGTATATGTTATATCGGCTAAGAATCATGATGGAGTTATTCCTATAGTTTAAGCTCTTCTTCCTAACAAGCAAAGATTAACTATTCTGTTTTATCTGAGTTACTTAAAACCATCGAACCAAATTTGAGAGCAGTTTCTATAATTTGTGATTTTGAGCAAGCTGCCATTCATGCCTTTCAAGATGCATTTCCCACCGCTCGAATTAAGGGATGTTTTTTCCATCTAGCCCAAAACATGCACAGACATCTTGTTTCATTGGGTTTATCGAATCGCTATAAAACCGACTCGGACTTTGCGTTATGGGCTAAAATGATTATAGCGCTCGCCTTTGTGCCATTAGATTGATTGATTGATTTATTAATTCTTACTGGCGCGTCGCAACGACGAGGTTATTGACGCCGTGTGCCATTATAAAAGATGGACGAATACATGGATACACTAGCAGCGGGTCTTCCAGACGAACTAATACCCTTGTTCCATTGGTTCGAAGACACTTATATTGGACGACAGAATAGGCGTCGAAATGCAAGAATGAACCCTATGTTTGCTCCCGAGATCTGGAACCTTTATGAACGCACTGTAAATGATGAAGATCGCACTAACAATCACGCTGAAGCTGTCTACAGTTCGAACTAGGAATGCATCATCCTTCCATCTGGAAATTTATTGATGTCTTGAGGAAAGTTCAGAAAGGACGTGATGCATTTCTTGAAAAATTAATCGCTGGATATCCACCTCCCAAAAAGCTAAAGAAATATAGAAATGTTGATGAAAGAATAAAAAAAACAAAAAATATTGTATGGAAGTTGAGTCATCAGAGCCTATTGAATTCCTGAGGGTATTGCCTCATAATTCCGAAATGAAAATTAGTTCCTAAGGTTAAATAAACTGTGCTAAATTTTATTTTATTTTTCTAAATAATGTACTTCCATTTCAAGTTTTTAACTCGCATTATCCCATTATTGTTTTAATAGGATCCTTTATACTCTAAGTGAATCAAATTTATATTTTTTCCCAATTCAAGTTTTTTATTTACATTATTCCACTAGTCTTTTAATAATATAAAAAATTTTACAGTTTTATTTTTCTGAATAAAGTTCAGGAAGGACGTGTTGCATTTCTAGAAAAATTAATCGAACAAAGACGTCGAAACAATATGACGCCTAAACGGCTACGCCGAATAGTGCTATTAGTTTTCTGACGCCCAATCGGCCAAGCTGAAACGGCAGCGCCAAATGGGCTATGCCGAAACGTAGGAAACCCTATATATATATATCGTTGAGAGAGAGAGAGAGAGAGAGAGAGAGAGAGAGAGAGAGAGAGAGGGGGGGGGGGGGGGGGGGGAGGTCAGTCTGCACACACACACATACACACCGGATACTTAAAAACATTAATGCATATCAGCTAATGGAACCCATTCATCAGAAGTGAAGCATTTCCCACAGTATATCACCCACTCGTGACTACATTCATCATCGCATTACGATTTGCCCGGATTTGCAATCTCCTCTCCCAACAATTCCGCAGCTTCAAAGCTTCAAAGCTCATCATCTGTCCTGCGATATTCCCGCTGCTCTGGCGTCGTCTTCGCAACTGGATTTCCAAAGAGACTGTTTGTGCATCACACAAACCTCAGCAATTTTTTACTTCTTATCCCAGCCAATCATCACAAACTTCAGTTTTCAGCCTGGGGCAACTATAAGACTTAATCTCCCCTGGAATGAAAGAACTTGGAGAGAGAGAGAGAGAGAGAGAGAGAGAGAGAGAGAGAGAGAGAGAGAGAAAATCAGGGAGAAAATACAAAAGTCACATTTGTCTGATGGACATATTATCAATCCACAGCGGAAAAGTAGATATGAACACAAAGGTTAAAATAATACAAGGTCTTTTAAGATACCTAAACAGCAACCACGATCACGTCTCTCTCTCTTCTCTCTCTCTCTCTCTCTCTCTCTCTCTCTCTCTCCCCAATGATGAGATGGCTTAGGGACTGAAGCGTTAGATAAACCAAGGAATTCCGTTCAATTGGCGAGATGGTGCATATTCAAGGAGCCGGGAAGTGATGCTGCTATGAGGGATAAGGGATAAGGAATGAGGGATAATAAGAGAGAAAGAAGAAGAGATGGGGCGGCAAAGACGAGAGAGAGAGAGAGAGAGAGAGAGAGAGAGAGAGAGAGAGAGAGAGAGAGGATTACAATACTATCAGCTGTTCACCCATCAAACTCATAGTAAAATTTGACGCCAGATATTAATATAAGTAGCAATACGTAGTTGTTGACAATAAGTTCATTCTCTTGTCCTTCCTTTTCTACACACTTTATTCACCCCATTACAGTTTCTCTACTATTCCCTTTCTCCTCCTTTATCCCTCACCCATGCATCTCCCAATCCCCATTTTCCCTTCCCCTTCGTTCACCTGTTACTTTTCTTTCCAGTGTCCGTATTCCTTTCTGATGGCCTAAATATGATCATCCTCGCAAAATACTTGGGGAGTCCCCCAGAGAGAGAGAGAGAGAGAGAGAGAGAGAGAGGTGTATCAGACTAACAGACGAAATCTGAAGAGAGTGATTTTTCTCTACAGGAGGGGAGAACTATCGGGAATAGATCAAACCGAGGAGGAGGAGGAGGAGGAGAGGAGGAGAAGGAAGGAGGAGAGGAGGAGGATGAGAGAGGAGAGAGAGAGAGAGACGAGAGAGAGTAACGACAACAATCGACTGTCTTTGCAGCTGATTATAATCATCACTTCACAATCGTCAACGCCTTCACTGTTACATCTATGAGAGAAATGTTACCTTCACATCTTTGATGAAAAAAATATGTAACTTAAATATTCACATGAACTCTTCCAATTTTATCTCACAGTGGCAATGCTAAAATTTTGTCCCGACATTTTAAGTTTTTTATGATACATTCCTTATTTTATCGTTTGGCTACTTATAATAATAACTTATGATTTTCAATTATACTAATACTGAATAAATCGTACAACGTCTGCCAGCACATTTACCCCTCTAATTTGCGACTGATACTAGAGTTTACAGATAGAAACCTTCATCTAATCTACGTTATTTTCAAAACGCAACTGTGAGTCACCAACACAATCAGGTGTTACTTGTGTTTGTGAAGTACTCAGTCATGTTACATTATTTCCTGTCTTTTCTTTACATTTACTACCTGTGTTTGGGAATAATTCACCCCTACATAAAACATAAATTAAATTTACAACATCAGCAGCACAAAAAAACAAGAGATTAAAAAAGTAAAAAACTAATCTCTCAGCCGCGGCCCATGAAGCTTTCAGCCGGTGACAGCCTGTGTTGCTGGCGCCTATGTCGGTGCCAGACGCACGATCCAAGGATAACTTTAACCACAAATAGAATAAAAACTAATGAGACTAGGAAGATGCAATTTGGTACGTTTGATGATTGGAGGGTGGATGATCAACATACTAATTTGCATCTCTCTAGCCTCTGTGGTTTTGAAGATCTGAGGGCGGACAGAAAAAGTGCAGACGAACAGACAAAGCCATCTCAATGGTTTCCTTTTTTACAGAAAACTAAACTGAAAAAAACTGCGCATCCATGAAATGCGACGGGCAATAAATCTCTCCTGCCTAAACTACTGCCATGTGTGCTCGTGTGTCAGTACAACTGGTGTGTTTGTTTGCGCTGAGTGTTTGTTTTTGCGCCATGACTGATTTTGCAGCATAAAGCAGAAGCAGAAAAGGGCCTATGATTCAGAAATACAATATTCAACGTGGCAATTAAATTGTGCAGATGACGTCATAATGAACTTTGATGCTACAAAATGGTGTTCAATGTTGATTCGAATTTGTTTCCATCGCGTGGGTAACTGAGCTTATGGACGGGGAAGGAACTCTCTCTTCAGGGGACATCTGAATGCAGAGATAAATGATGAATGGTTTGTTCATAATATCATTTGGGGAAATATATTAGTACACGAGGACTACATACATTTTTATAATACAAATGTGTATATGTGTTTTTATGTATAAATATATATAAATATATATTATACATATGAATATATATATTATATATATATAAATAATATATATAAAGATATATATATATAAATGTAAATTTATATATATATCTATATATATATCATATATATATATATATATATACATATATATATATTGTATATATATATACCCATATAATATATATATATATATATATATATTTTATATATATATACTATACTATAACTATATATCTCTATATCATATATATATCTATATATCTATATCTATATTTATATTCTATATCTTATATGTATATATATATCTCTATAAATATCTATCACCTATGCTCTATTCTCTATATCTATTATTCTACTCTATATCTCTCTATATATACTCGATATGAGAGAGAGAGCGAGAGAGAGCGAGAGAGACGCGAGAGAGCGAGAGCGGAGAGAGAGAGAGAGAGGAATTTCACGTCCTTATTCGTTATGCGTTTTTCATCATGAAGTGTCCACCCATCCATCCCATTAATCAAAACAAATATACATATTAATATACAAACACACATGCATACAAAGATAAGAACAGTCCATGCATACAAATACATACATACTCACTCTCTCTCTCTCTCTCTCTCTCTCTCTCTCTCTCTCTCTCTCTGTCAGTATTTTTTGTCAATATATCTAAAGATAAATCCGACTGTGTCAGAGTATATAACTATACACCAACATTTTATCATTCTGACAATGGGACAGATGCCTAAGTTTGCTTTTTATCATCATCGAAATCCATCTGCACCTGTAACTGAATGGAAATACTATCTATAATCCACATGTTCCTGCCTGCTGTCTAACCTTCTACTTTTCCCCAGAGGGTTATATTAAGATGAATGTGAAAAGGAGAGTCTACAACCAAAGCAAAGAGGGAATATCAGAAAAATATAAAAGTATTAAATATGTAAGGGAAACAGTCTAATCCCAGGTGCACTCACATTCAACAATTTGTTTGGAGAGAGAGAGAGAAATACAGACAGATAGATAGAAAGATAGATAGATAGATGTCCCATTTCCCTTTGAAAGATATGGATGAAAGTAAACAGGGGTCCTTTCCCGTCGATGACAGGAAGAATGCGTCCTTGTTTTATTTATTTTTATTTATTTATTTTTATTGTTTCCCCTTTATTTAAAAGCAACGAGGGTGAAATTCGTATCGCTGTTGTTACCATTTGAAACTAATTGTTTTGAATATAAAAAAATAAAAGAATGGATCTGTTTGTATCCATCTGCAACTAGGAAATGCGATCCTTCTGATTTGGCACAGACAGACCTTTTGCGTATTGCGAGTAAGGCTGTTCGTGTGCAGCTAGGATTATTTGTCTGGAACTTAAGATATTTTTTAAATATGCTTATAATCATTCTTTCTCCTGTGGCCTCTCAATGTAAACGGCAATCGTAAATTGCAATACAATACTAAACATTGAAATATTCGTGAATATCATAAGACATTTCTATTTACTCCACCTAATGTAATTTGTTTATTTGTATGGTGTTTTTACGTTGCATGGAACTAGTGGTTATTCAGTAACGGGACCAACGGCTTTACGTGACTTCCGAGCCACGTCGAGAATAAACTTCTCTCACCAGAAATACACATCTCTGACCCCTCAATGGAATGCCCAAGAATCGAACTCGCGGCCACCGAGGTGGCAGGTAAAGACCATACCAACCACGCCACTGAGGCGCTTTCATGTAATTTGGAAACCGTCCCAAATTTGTTCCCCAATAGAACAAAATTATCAGAACAATCCCTAATTCATTCAGGTGAACCAAAGCATAAGTACCATTTTTAATAGGTCGGCAGAATATAAAGAACTTTGTGATATACAAAATTATGTTCGTTATGAGATATACAAAATTAAGTTATGTTGCAATCGCAAAAAACATTGCAACAGGAACAGGAAATCAGATCAAAGCAACATGAATGGTGCCTGGGTAAAAAAATACCCAAACCTGACCAGACAGGTGACCGAAACAGGGTTTAATCGAAGCAACATATTTAGTGGCCAAGATTATCGTGGGATATCATGAAAGTTTGTTTTATTTTATCCGTAATATTCATTACTATAATACCTTCACTGGTGCTTAACATACTGACCAAAGGTCAGAAAACAGGTCTGGCATGACCTTTGCGCTGAACAGGAATGATTGTGAATGAACTCTTTGTGCCAACATGAATCAGTTAAATGTTCCTTAAACAAAAACCAGACAGAAGATACAAAAGGCTGCATTTTAAGGAACAAACAAAAGGTAACGAGAATAACAGTCGACTCTTGAATAAACATTAATTATCTTTATCCTAACAAAAGCTTTTCCCCATCTGCTTCCAGAGGTTAGTTATTTTAGTGTGCATTCGTTATTTCCAAAGCAAATAACACATGAGCAATGCGCCCTGACTAAAGCAAACTTCAGGAAGTGTTTACATTCCAGTTATTCAGAAATTTCTCAAGTATATACATTCATCTTTCCCATTTCCCTGGATCATCTGACTACTGCATTAAAGGATGCTAGGTTTTTATGTTATATAATAAACTCTTTCCATATATATTCTTGAACTTGAAGCAAGGTGCACGATTTATATTTATATTCGTACTACGTAGTTACTATAATGTGAAAAATATTAACTGTAACTGGTCTATGCAGTTTCTCTCTACGATTCCATGACATCAAATCTAAGCAGGATATGACTATCATCTCTAATTAGTTAAATCTCAGAAATCTCAGTTATACCATTCAACAATATTCGCAGCTAAAATATAAACATGAAGTCTATTTACTTAAATTCTGAAAAGTCATTTCACCTAGCTATATGCGATAACAGATGTATAATACGTAAAAAGGCATCCAGGCATTCACCATTCGCAACTATCACACAGTTTGTAAACATTTCGTTTTGCAGACGAGTCATTGTTTCGATAACAAAAAAACTCGACAACTTTACTAAAACTTGTAATCTCTTAATATTAACCGCGCGTGTTGATTTGTATATTCGCGTAGGCACGGGGAAGGGCAAACATCTCTCGCCAAGGAAAAAAATGGCAGAGCACTTGGAAGGAAGAAAAGCCAAGAAACTCTGCGGTGGTTTCTACCCTCATTTCACTAAGTCATTTATCTCTCGGTCCTCAGTCTGAACGGAATAGCCGAGCTCTTCCTAAACGCTAACGTTAGTCACTGCCAGGAAACCGGGCTTTTGTTTAGCCGTTTTGGGCCAAATACGTCTGAAATGTAAGAAAGCTGTGCTTCTTAATTTTTCTATTCTTCTGTCATTCTTTCTCTCTTTTGTGCAACAGTTTTGCGTTGCAAGTTGCTTGTGCATCAGTAATCATTTACTTCCAGGCAGATTATTATCAAATGTTATAATGTGTTCGTGTACAATAGGAATAAACGAGCTTTGCTGGCTTGGGCTACACGCGCTGTAACCCGGTGGTGCAGTCTTACCTACACTCTTGACCCCCTAACTACCCTGTAGCGGACAAACAGGTTTGCAGGACGTAGGTGGATGTCTTCCCTACCATCAGGAGAGGTGGAATATAGATCCTACCCATGTGAACTCTCGAGAGAGACTGAAAGTTTCCAGCCCGATGAACTGCTTATTCAGCAGCCAATCAGGATCGTCGTAAGGGACTAGCCTTGACATCAAATGTCACGGCTGACGTGAATCTACTATAGTTACTCCGTACTCCATTCACGATCACATATATTTCTGCAATGAATGTGGATATATATATATATATATATATATATATATATATATATATATATATATATATATATATATATCGTTCCTTGCGAAGTCCTTATTTTCTTAGTTAGGACTTCAATTAAACTTTGGCGAACACCTCCCCCACTTCTTCATTAATTCATGACAATATTTTCACACAGATGAGTGTTTTTCCTCGGAGATGAATGGAAGTGTTTTTATGCGAAATATACGAGGATGTTTTTTATCGCAGAGGTGGCGGAGCAGGGAGCCATCTGGCCTCTCTTTATGGCTCATTATCCTTTGATGAATATGATGCTGTGATATTTATGATGTACTCCTCGGGAAACTTCTTTTCCCACTCTTTATTCGTCTCCCGGACTTTTATGGTCTTTGGCCTTTTGATGGCAGATACAGATGCCGTTAATGGTGTCTATGAACAACAAATAACGTGGGCATCACGACTCACAAAGAGATATATTACAATGATGGCAGAAAAAACTTTCTATAGCTCCTCCGCGAATGGAAATGAACATGGTTTTTATTAGCAGTGTAATAGATAGTTATCCCATTCATTTTTCCTTTGTTTTTGGGCAAAACTCCGATGCAAAGCACGGCCATGCACGCCAGACTGGTTTCCATGATAATAAAGCGGTAAGAACAATTCATTTCGCGCTACTGAACCGATTATTACAACGAACAAGATGGTGCTTCTGGGAATATCGATAGAGACATATATAGGACCTTAGCTCCCATGACTATATATATATATATATATATATATATATATATATATATATATATATATATATATATATAAGTATAATAAGATATATAACATATATATATATATAATATATATATATATATATATATATATATATATAACATATATAACATATATATATATATATATATATATATATATATAATATATTATATCTATATATATATATATACATTATATATTATGGGTATATATATATATATATATATATATATATATATTTATATATATATATATATATATATATATATATATATATATATATAAACTTTAAATATATTATAAGTACGCGAGTGGGGTTGGGATAGACATGTAAATTCCTTGAATGTGAGCAAGCGCGTCTGTGTATATGGTGACAAATTATTACGAAGTTCATGTAACCTGTCAACTATTTTTGCATTACAATTTGCTAACGGATTTCACTTCTAAGAGTCAACAGTTCAAGCTATGGGAAGAAAATACGAAAGCACTTCAATGACCCACCAATTCTAGCTTCTAGATATGTTACTTCTCCATGCATTTTCTATTTCCCCATCCTATCATTAAATACATTTCCAAATACTAAGTGACCTCAGGTCAAATCATTTCAACTGTTTGTTTGTATGTTGTTTTTACTTTGCACGAAAACAGTGGTTATTCACCAACGGGACCAACGGCTTTACGTGACCTTCCGAACCACGTCGGGAGTGAACTTCTATTATCCAGAACACTTCAACAATGAAACAACACTTTTTGTACCTGCAACGTAAAAGAGAACTTGGGGCGATTTCATGCACCTTATTGTTGCTCCGTACAATTATGTTCCAATGTAAATCAAAGAAACTGTTATTTTCATCATATAAAAAAAATGACTAACAAAAGCTTTGCAAGTTCAACTTTGACAGCTTACTTTGTGTGAATGAAGCTTTCCATTACGACTCTTTGCTGCAGGTGTGCTAATTATATTCCTGGGCTCCTCTGGAAACAAGAACTTATTCAATGTCTGCCATACTTGTGTGACGAATAAAATGTACAGAACCTTGTTAAATTTTTCAGCTTTTTATGAGGATATTTGATTATCGTTTGACAATAGTGCCTCAGCCAGAATACTGCACAATTGCGTTTTAACTTGAAGAAATAATTCTGAAAGGAATTTTGGGCTGAAGAAACGGTTTCCAATTTATGTTTACGAAAAGAATGTTCGAAACGGCAGGAATTCCATTGAAGTATCTCTATAAATTATTGAGAGAGAGAGAGAGCAGAAGAAGAGAGAAGAAAGATAGAGAGAGAGAGAGATGAAGAGAGAGAGAGAGAGAGAGAGAGAGAGAGAGAGAGAGAGATTAATGGTGGAGCTGATGAAAAGGTTGAAACACAATATTTGTTTACTGACAATGTAAAACTGCATATAGGCTTACCTTAGTAATGTTACTGAGAAAGGGAAAGTTACCAAACACTTGTATATATCTGAGGAAGAGTAATGGCATTTATATGAAAATACTGGAATACTGAAAGAACATGAAACTTCATTTATCTTGAAACACTGATGAGGATATTGAAATGAACTTACTAAACAATTTTATTTGAGTAATGATATAAAGAAAACATGGAGAGTTAGTTTATGCTTTTTATCATTGTGTTTATATGTATACACATTATGCCTAGGTACTCGAACAAAATGGAGTAGTTAAAAGGGAAAAATAAAATGGATGAACGTATTATAAAGGAACGTGCACAGAAATAATTTAAAATTTTGAAAATAAAGGACCACTGATTTAATGATGATATGATGATGATGATGATGATTGATGATGATGAGATGATGATGATGATGATGATGATGATGACTACGGATAGAAAATATAGGAAGACTAAATAAACAACAAACAATTCATAAAAACAAATGTAAAAGGCCTTGAACATACATTGCGGACCAATTAGGCTTATATCCTGTATGTAATAATACAGACAATAATGATAAGTTTTAATATCATTCTTCGCTTTCTTGTTTATTAAGTCAGGAGGTTGGATGGTGTAAGAAACTGGCAGCGGGAATAAAATGTGAGACAGCCAGAGGCAGGATTTTATGAGTGGCTTTGGATTTATGGAGATTTATACGAAACGTGTGGACTTATGGAGAGAGAGAGAGAGAGAGAGAGAGAGTTCCCCAGAGGAAGGAAAGGAAACACGAAAACCTTCAGACATTATTATTGCTGACAACTAGAGGCATTTATATCCTTCCACAGCAAAGCCATAGAAAAACTTAACTAAAAATGGGAATACAAAGTTCGCTCATATGTTTCAAATACCCTCTGACTGAAGGATGTGCCCCCCCCCCCCCCCCCCCCCCCCCCTTCGAAATAAAAGCACACTGTGGCATCCAGATTCAAAATAGAACATTTTGCCATTCTTTGATACACGTCATATCACTGACTTGTAATAAGTACTTGCAGATCAGTAAGTCACCGGGAAGGCGTAAAGCAGCAGAAAAAAAATGGTTAACAGTTACTTTGAGAGACAATACAAATGTTATATAACATCAAATTACTGAAGGGAGAGCCGGGAGATTGAATGCAAGTTTACCTGCCACCCATTCAAAATGACAGAAATGATGTGGTTAGGGGTTAAGTCACGGACATACATGACCGAATCTTTGCTCTATATTATGCAGGATTAACTGCCTGTATTCTTGCATAGTTACAGTAACTGTAATGTTAGAGGGAGAGAGAGACGTGACTTCTAGGGACTGAATATTTATGGCATGACGAGAGAGAGAGAGAGAGAGAGAGAGAGAGGGCGAGGTGAGAGAGAGAGAGAGAGAGGAGAGAGAGAGAGAGAGAGAGAGAACTTTACATGGAAATAACTGAATTAGCCTCATACGTCCTATACCTAACAAATGGTGCTGGGATGTTCTTTTTTCACGACAATAATAATAATAATAATAATAATAATAATAATAATAATAATAATAATAATAATAATAATAATAATAATAATAATAATAATAATAATGGAGCACTAGGCACGATCCCAAGATCCCTGAAAAGGAATCTAGAAAAACTAGAGGCTAAAGTAAGCTCCAGGACTCATGCAGAAGAGTGTGATCCTAGAAACGGCGCACATAATAAGAAAAGTGATGGACTCCTAAAAGGAGGCAGGATGCAACCCGGAACCCCACACTATAAATACCACCCAGTCAAATTGGAGGACTGTGATAGGGCAAATAAAAAAAAAAAAATAAAAAAAAAAAAAAAAAAAAAAACAATAAAAAAAAAAAAAAAAAAATTAATAATAATAATAATAATAATAATAATAATAATAATAATTAGTGTCAAAATTAGAGTTAATGCATCGTAAAAAATGTTCAAGCATGACATAATGCAAGATGTATAAAAAAAATCTCAAATAAATTATCCCGCAGTAAAAGAATACCCAACGTTTAAATGTATTCTGTCCCTCAGTCGTTCACGGTCTGTTGACCTTCGATCAACCTTCCAGAGTTCTAATGAAAGAAAAACACATGAAAGTTTTATCTTCTCTCTTCCCAGGCAACTTCTTCTTTCCCCAGATATTTGATTTTTCCCCAGATATTTGATTTTCCCCCCAGATATTTGGTTTTTCCCCAGATATTTGATTTTTCCCCAAGATATTTGATTTCTCCCCCAGATATATGTTCTTTTCCTCAGATATTTGGTTCTTTCCCCAAATATTTGATTTTTCCCCAGATAATTAGTTTTCCCCCACCCTCCCCCTAGATAATTGATTTTCCCAGATATTTGGGTTTTTCCTTCCAGATGTTTGGTTTTTATCCCCCAAAATATTTGGTTTCCACAGATATTTGGTTTTTCCCAGATGTTTGTTTTTTTCCAGATATTTGATATTTTCCCCCTCAGGTATTTGGGTTTTTCCCCAAGATATTTTATTTTTCCCCATATATTTGATTTTCCCCCCAGATATTTGATTTTTTCTCCAGATATTTTGTTTTTTTCCCGATATTTTTTTTCACAAGATATTTGCTTACTGTATGAAACTACAAGCCATTAACACCCATCTCTTTGAAAATTGCTATATGCATAAATGAAATAAAGTAAAACTAATATCGACTTCAATTTAAGAAAAGACAAGAAAGTTCTATTTCGGGAAAATTAGAATATATAAAACGTTGATGGCTGAAGTTCCCGACTCGCCTGCTTTCTTTTATTTCAAAATACTTGGTGTTATTTAACAGGAGAACTTCACAAAGCCAGAGAGAGAGAGACAGAGAGACAGAGAGACAGAGAGAGAGAGAGAGAGAGAGAGAGAGAGAGAGAGACCTGCAAAATGCTCCGAACATGGATGACCCAGAAGGCAGGGTAACCAAAGACGAAGCGGCAGTGCATCATTTTGGCAGGATGAGAGAGAGAGAGAGAGAGAGAGAGAGAGAGAGAGAGAGAGAGGAGAGAGATGAGAGAGAGAGATTGGCATGGACGATGTGCACTCATTCCATTTTTGTCCAGGAGTTTAAGCTAGGAGAGTTTTTTCCTTACTGATTTTCACCAAGTTTTCTTTCAAATAAATGCGTTTAATATGAATCTTCTACAGTACTTTAAAATATTGATTAAAATTTAATTGCACTTTTTCTTTGAAGAGCCTTTCCTTTTGTCTTATTCTTAAATAATGATTATTTTGCTTAATATACTATTCGGACCTATACAATTGTGAATTTTTGAATGTGGACCTTACAAAGAAAAGTTCGCCCACACTTGGTGTAAGGAACACCTTATGAAGCAAAGCAATACTGTGTGAAAACAACACCAACTCTCCATTTACCCAAGACGAGACAACCAAAGTAACGAAAATGACAAGATTTCAGTTTTTCTGAAAACGATCGTCCTTCCCAGTTTGTTAGTTTGTATATGTGGTTTTACGTTGCATGGAAACCAGTGGTTACTCAGCAACGGTTACCAACGGCTTTACGTGACTTCCGAATCACGTCGAGAGTGAACTTCTATCACCAGAAATACACATCTCGCACACCTATGTGGAATGCTCAAGAATCGAACTCGCGGCCACAGCGGTGACAGGACAAGGCCATACCGACCACGCCACTGAGGAGGCGCTGTTCTTCCTTCCAGTCCATTTCTGTAATGTGCTCTACTTCTTCTCCTGACTGGTGGGTTAGAACGAGCCACCAGGCCTTGTGATAAGATGTTGAAGGAGACAAGAGGCCTGATGTGGACTTCTGAACCCTTGCCCAATCTTTTTTTCTGGTATCCTGCCCTCCTTACGTGTTGCGCAATAGTATATTGTGGTTCAGCTTATGCCAAAGAACAGAGTTTATTTTGGAAATGCAAAAAAAAAAAAAAAAAAAAACTAAAAGGAACACCCATACCCATACACCATATATATAAACATACATACAGGCAAATGCCACGAAAAAAGGACCGTGTGTCGAAAGGCCTATAAGCAACCACTCTGTTGTTACACTTTTCCTTCATGGCATTTGCCTTTATTTACACATTTACCACGATCCATATCTTCGTGATTCAGTTTTACACACAGACACACACACACACACACACACACTATATATATATATATATATATATATATATATATATATATATATATTATATATATATATATATATATATATAGTGTGTGTGTGTGTGTGGATACGTCTAAAAGAGAGAGAGAGAGAGAGAGAGAGAGAGAGAGAGAGAGAGAGCTCAATCCGAACTCCCAGTTTGTCAGGCGAGAGAAGTTACAACAACATTCCCACCCCAAAGGATTGTCGATGGTTTTCACCTGGGAAAGTTTGGAAGTCGAGGAACAGTAACAGTAGCGTCTTGCTCCAACTTACAGGTGACAGATGGAGCGACTAATTGCGGAATGAATGTTCTACTACAGCAAACACGGTAGGGGAAAAGTTACGTTGTTGTTGGAGCCATCAAACGAAGGAGAGTAAGTTACGAGACATTAAACAGGGATAGAGATGTGTCTGAGTATAGGAAGCAAAAGGCAAAAGACAAAAGACCACCAAGATTAACCTGTTTAATCCGTAGTACACCCGAAAAACGAAGAAGAAAAACAACATGTACACTTGTTATCAACGAAGACCAGGAATAATCAACGCTTTCGAATTCCATCAAATGTTAAAACATTGAACACCAAGTTGATGTAAAAGTCACTTCCCTATTACAGTACATCTAGTGCGTGAAATGCATGTTGAAGTAGTATGACGTACGCTGCATTTATATATATCACATGGTTCAGTTTGATGCATAAATCCATCAATAAATTAATTGAATGCTATGCACGCATCATAAAAGGTTAAATGTGATGTTAATACAGACATCTAGTATGATCCAGAAACTATCAATACACACTGCATATTTTATGGGATTACTCGCAAGGACTTTCTTTTAAAGCGACCACTATCATCCTTTTTCCAGTTACAACATGCTCGTTAATAACTAATACCTCCTCCTCCTCCTCCTCCTCCTCCTCTTGGAGCTCAGGTCACTTTCATTAGACCTTAAAAAGAAACGGCGGCTATTAAAGTTGTTTTGCCAGAAAATAATGGAAGGCTGCAGTATCACAAACGGCAATAGAAAAAGTGCTACAGATATAAAGCCGAAGTTAACTTCGTTAAAGTGAACGTTTTTTTTCTAGTTTTATTCCAGATTAACAAATATTTGTAGCAGCTTTTTCTTCATGGTCATCAGGCGGATTTTTCATGAGTTAAAAAACACCTTGAGGAAATAACGAATCACACACATAATAGCTATCAGATACCCATGAAATTCCATGAGAAAGACAAATGTTAAATTAATACTTATGCAAGATAAGGTTATGTTAGATTTCCTCGGTGAAAATCCTTTAGGAACGAGACGGAGAATAAGGCATTAATGTACATAACGACAATGAACAATCTGTGAACGCCGAATTTCTAAACAGACTGCCGGATATCTTACAAAGAAAATAAAATGCAACCGGATACACCACTCAACAGCTAACCTTTACCGAAACTGCATATTAAGGATTTATGACGAATGGTTTACGTGCTCGCCTGACGATTCGGTAGTCCCGAGTTCGAATCCCAGCTCTGCCAACCAGGAATCAGAGGAATTTGTTTCTGGTGATGAGAAATTAAAATCTCGATATATTGTAATTCGGATCCCACAATAAGCTGTAGGTCCCATTGTTAAGTAATTGGTCTCTAGCCACGTAAAAATATCTAATCCTTCGGGCCAGCAGCCTTAGGAGAGCTGTAAATCAGCTCAGTGGTCTGGTTAAACCAAGATATACTTATGACGGTGAGAAACCCGACATGGTACATATTACATTCGCTTTGATATTTTACTTCAAAATACAGATAAATAATCCTCTAAATGATCAAATCAATTCGTCGAATATATCGTACCTTCAAAAACAAATTCGAATGATAAAGGCAACAGTTACATTAAGTTAAAGCCCTTCCCCTCACTATTAATATCAAATGCGTAAACGCAACTGGACTCGAGCCAAAACAAGTACCTCAGAACTCGACCCTATTATTATGCAAATGAGGCTCTTCTGCCAGAATCTTTGCAACTGCATGGAATCTTGTTTCCTTTTTACGACACAACATAAGGAGGCTCGGGAAGTTCATTATTTTCACATATTTAGAAGGAACAATTCAAGTATAAACTTTCGGTAAAACAGGTTAAAGTATGAGGACACGAAAACTCAATGAGGAATACGCAAAGAAATGAGAGGAGAGAGAGAGAGGAGAGAGAGAGAGAGGAGAAAGACGAGAGGAGAGAGAGAGAGAGAGAGAGAGAATTACTTTGGCATCTTCAGACGAAACATGCAAGTACAAATCTCAAGTTAAATAGGTAAACTATAAGGGAAAGAGAACTCTACACATGAAACTCAGCCACGGTCCAGTGGCGGCCTATGTTGTTCGTACCTGCTGTAGCGCTGCCAGAAGTACGATTATGGCTAAATTCCCCTTAAAAACTACTGAGGCTAGAGGGCTGCAATTTGGAATGATGTTTGGAGGGTGGTTGATCAACACTTTCGTAAAAAGAAATAAAAGTTTTATAATCGTTTCCCTAGCTTTTATGATTCTGTGTTAAACACACAAAGAAGATATTGAGTAGCATTATCTATCGTGAAAACAAGGAGATTCAGACTTCTCTCTCTCTCTCTCTCTCCTCATCCTTCTCTCTCTCTCTCTCTCTCTCTCTCTCTCCTGTAGTACTGTCTTGGCCCTGTATCTAACGGGGTTGAACCTTAAAAGCTTAAATAGAAAGTACCACCCTAAATATTCCCCAAGACGTCGTTTTTCCAACTCCGAGAAATGTTTAAGCAAACACTTAAGCAACACAAAGAACCCATTCGCCGTAAGTTATACGTGAAAAAATTACAACTCCAGAATCTAAGATTCTTAAGAGCAGAAGAGCTTTAAATACGAGGCGATAAAATACCTCGCCTTTGTAGCCGCACGCGTTTTAGCTTGAGGTGATTCACAGGCAGCATCATAAGTCTGACGATAATAACGAAGCGAAAAGCGCCAGTACAGAGCGACCTTGAAGCAGAGTACACAAGCCCCTGAGGAATGGCGATCTTCATGCCCAGAAACATGGGCATCATGAAGGAAGAGAAACAGAAGATGGGGCGGGCATAAATAATACTCACAGTGAGGAGATCTTAAATGCACGGATAGTAACGGTTACTGTTTGTTTGTTTGGTGTTTTTACGTTGCATAGAACCAGTGGTTATTGAGCAACGGGACCCCAGGCGGCTTTACGTGACTTTCCGAACCACGTCAAGAGTGAACTTCTATCACCAGAAATACACATTTCTAACTCCTCAAGGTGGAATGGCCGAGAATCGAACTCGTGGCCACCTAGGAGGTAATTCAGCGCAGACAGAAACCGAAATTGGACAGTAAAAAGTTGCACTTATGAATCACTGTTAGAAGAGGGTGGGAAAACAAGATGAAAGAGAGAATATGAAAGGAAGTACAGTAAAAGATACGAAAGGGGTAGCAGCTCGGGGTCGAAGGCATGCTGCAAAGAACCTTAAGTAATGCCTACAGTGCACCGCATAAGGTGCACTGACGACGCTACCCGCCTGCGGAGGAAACCTGGTAGGGGTGTAATGTCGATTGAGAGACAAAGAACTTTATGGCGTGATGCAATAAAGAAGGATTTGGGGAAGAATGGTTAAGCAGAGGGGGAGGAGGCTTTGGAGAGTAGCAGTTGAAGAAGACACACGAAGGAAACCGACCCTTTGCTGTAGGGATAGACAGGAGAAGGACACGACAAAGCTACCTATGAAGGTCTTGTCAACACACACACTCCCTCTGTCTCCTTGCTGGAAAATTGCTTTCTCTTTCCAGCGGGAGTTTTACGATGATATTTTAGCGGAGCGAAAGGTGATTCTTTCCTGGTATGATTTTGATGGCTGCGTCTGCCCCACTTGACGAGGCTGGAAGGAGCCACATGTTTTTCAACCAAATATCCTTTTCCTTTTTTTCTCCTTTTATGGAGCTTTATAATGTTGCTTTAACTTCCGCTAGAAATGATACAGTTGAACTATCTTACCTACACTTCGTTCGAATATATTTCCTCAAATGACCGTCTCATATTTTTTAGGAGTCATGACCCTTGTTTTGTATTATGCAAAATCACGATGATGCAATATCTTTCCTCGTCACCTGAGGCAAAAATTAAACCTTGCTGAAGTTTAGGTTAGTCTTGGCATAAGAGTCAATATTTGCACGATAAATACTCATTATTATACATTTAACAAAAACTTGAATGAAGAACGGCGGACATTGTAGGGAAATTACCATGAACTGTTCCCGTCGTCTTTATTAGACAAACTCTCACTGATAAAACAGTGGCAAACTGGATATATCTAAACACGCAAACGAACATAAAAATTGTGATTAAAATTACTTGAAAAATGATTAGAAAAAAAAACTTTCAAAGTCAACATTCAAGTAACAAATGGACACTCGATATATCTAAGGACGTCAATGATTACCCGTCCAAATGCTCATATGCCTATCGTTAAAAAAATGAATAAATAAATAAAGTCTGGTTGGACACTTTACGCCGTCGTTGTCATTTCCAAAGCATGATATGAATTTACACAAAATCTCAGCGTACCTGCTCATCCCTGACAAAGCACCTGTACTCTGTTCTTGCAAAGGGGTCGCATGGCGCAGAATGTAAGGCTCTAAACCAAGCAGCTGAGTGTGCCTACCGTTCTTTATTCCGAGCATCGACCCCTCCTATAACCCCAGGAGGAAAACCTTCGCCGTTTTAACGATTCCCAATGGGAAAATCCTATTCATTCCTGGAATCGTCTTTCACCACTGGAATTCCGACTGGAAAATCTGATTTTTTTTTTATACAAACGTGGCTGCAATCACAGCGAGAACAAATTTATTATCACACACAAGCTCTAAATAAATTGTCTTTGTCGCGTAAACTCTGTAGAAAATAAAACATGCTGCACTTTTGATACATATCAATGCTGTGATTCGACTTATAAACCTTCTGGATCCATCCTCGCCCCTTCATATGAACAAATAACTTTCATACGAGATTCATAAAATACAAAACCTTTAAAAGATGAATAAATCAGCAAGTTCCATAAAAACTAAGCTGATAATTTCAACTCTCTCTCATTCAATCTCTCGTCCGCTCGATCTTCATCTTCCTCCTCACCAATCTCTTCTCTTCCGGCGCTCTCCTCCCCCTCTTCCTTACCCTCTCCCTCTCTCTCTCTCTTCTCCTCATCTTCTCCAAAAAAAGAGATAAGATGAATTATCTTTTTCTCTCTTCCGCTCTCGTCTCGTTCTCTCTCTCTCGCTCAGTCTGGTCTTTTTTTCATGGTATACTGGTCCAGTACATTAAGGACGTCAATATCAATCGAGCATAGTATGTTCATCAGGAGAGAGAGAGAGAGAGAGAGAGAGAGAGAGAGAGAGAGTCTTTCTCATCCGCATTACAGTGACATCATTAGGAGAAAAGAGAGAGAGAGAGAGAGTCTTTCTCAACCGCATTCCCGTGACATCACTATCGTATTCCGCAGAGTATAAAAAAAAAAAAAAACCGCCGCCAGAACCCCAGGGGTGGGGCTCGTTCAATAACGGGAAACCCATAACGTAACCGTGACAAGGAGTCTCATATCTGCCACGAGGGAGATCTTCCCTGCGTATTCTTTGCAGAAAATCAAACCTTCAGAAAAGCGACGAAAGCATAAGGAATTGTATCGCTGGATTTCGGGATAAAGTTATTGAGTTATCGACACTCTTGAAGAGAAGATATTCTCTCTTCTCTCTCTCTCTCTCTCTCTCTCTCTCTCTCTCTCTCTCTCTCTCTCTCTTACATACACATGCACTCACAATTCTCTCCACTCCAATAGAAACTGTGGTCCTTTAAGTCACTAGCAGGCTGAAGTGATGGTTAAATATGTATTGTTGAGAAAATTTAAAACAAACACATTCCCCAGCACACAGAAAGACAATTACAGAGAAAGAGAGAATAATGCCTGAAACCTAAAAAGACTATATGAATTTGTAAAACTAAAATTTTTTTTTTTTTTTTTAAATTGTAAACGAAACTTTCGAGAGAGGTTTCTGATGGATTTCCTTAAAGAAAGTCAACTGAATTGTCCTTATATTTTCCTCATAAATTTCATTAATGAAATGATCAAAATTTGCACTAAAAAGCAAACAAAATATGTTCGGTGTAACTGCAATATAAACTCAAACGTCCTTTGAAATAAAGTAGCTAGAAAGTAATAGGCAACATTACTTCATCTAATGTTTCATGATATTAAGGCACCTTTACAGGAATTAAAGCTTGACAGAACAGAGACGAGAATGCTGAGGTGGATTATGGAAATATCGCTGCCTGAGAGACTGGATGGATAATGACGTTAATAAGAAGACGGGCAGGCTTAGTAAAAAGATGACTGAGGTCATAAGAGTGTCACGCTGGCATGTGTGAGGATGGACGACGAGGAGGGATGGTGAAGAGGGCTCAGGAGAAAACTGTTCGAGGAAGAAGATCGAGAGGGAGACAGAGAATGAGATGGCGAGATAAAGTGGAGGAAGATATGGAGAGAAGAAGAGGTTTGGTGGAGGATGATGCCTTTGATAGAAGGCAGTGGAGGAGGAGAAGGCGCATCAGGCAACCGACCCCTTAATGTAGGGATAACTGTGGAAAGAAGAATAAGATATGAAGGCACCTTTAGACACTCATTCTACGCATGTCATCTTACTGCTGCGCAGATTCAACAGAAGCACAAAATGCTTCAGTGTCGGTATCATGACATCCAGGCAATTTAGAAGAACTGCATCAAAATTCCTTCCGGTTCCATTTATATAAAAATGTTCGTATTATCATCATTCAAATCGAAAAAAAAAACAAGAGGAAAAAATTGGTGTAGAATAAAAACCATCAGATATTTATCCCAATTTCATTAAAGCTCTCGTTCCAATGTAAAATTTAACCTTCAAAGAAAAAATAAGATAAAATAAAAAAGAGAGAGAGAATTCACCACACCCCTGATTACAACCTTCACCCAAAGCGCATTAATGCATTCGATAAAAAAAAAAGATCATTCATAGGCTAAACAAAAATCGAAACATAAAAATTAATCGAAAACGACTATGGCGTGTTTTTGCCGGATGCAGAATGCAATAATGTGCAACATCCATCAGCCAACCGACTGTGCAAAGCGGCGGAAAAAAACCTTTCCATTGAAAACTTCATAACTCTCACATCTTGCGTTTTCGTCTCCTCTCTCCGTAATAGTTATTGCAGCGTCACACACACACACACACACACACACACACAGAGAGAGAGTGAGAGAGAGAGGATAAACTATATAAACTCAAAGTATGACGTCAGTTATGACCCAATGGAACAAACTCAATACGAAAGTCACTGGGCTTGATCTCGAAAACAGAAAACGAAAAACTCGCTTTGACGAAATTTCTGGCGTCTACAGCGAACCTTTTAAAACCAAGTTAAAGCGAATGACACTCTCTCCTCCTCGTACGCGTGTACATACACGCATACGTACGCCCAAGCACACACATATAGAGATATATATGTATCCACAATGCCCTCTTCACTTCTCGATTTCTTCGGCGTTTTTTTTTATTTTATTTTTTTTCTATACGCTTGTCACTACAAAGCCTTAATTGATCTAAGTGCAAGAAATATGAAGAAAAGATGTGACTCCGTCCTGCTCATGGTATCCGGGTCCGTTTCCCGTTTCCAGACATCATAATTTCTTCATGCTTATATCTTGCACTTGGATCCTAAGGTGTGAGCGACAAGCTTATCCAAAAAAAACGCCAAGAATTCGAGAAGTTAAAGAGGGCATTGTGGCTATTACAATTACATATATCCTGATAAGAATGATAAGAATGCGCAGTAGGATTCCTTATATATATATATATATATATATATATATATATAAATATATATATATATATATATATATATATAAAGTATTAAAGTATTCAATTTTCAATTAAATAGGAAGATATCCGATAAGAACCAATATCTATATTAATTCTACAGTATGCTGCTGTATGTTGTTCGGGTAACATACCACTGACCGAAGTAATACGATTAATCAAAATTCCTCCTTATATATTTCAAGTCTTCATAATTGCTTCGTGGACATCAGCAACAGTGGTTTCATAGAAGCAATAATATCCAACACATATAGGAAGGTGGACTTCAATATCAAAAAACGTTAATTATAAAAGCAGCCATATCAAATTATAAGAGCACTCGACGAACCAGTAGTAATCAACTCGTTAAAAGTTTAAGGGAAAGAAATGAATTGCAAAGAAGCTCAGAGACCCTAAGTCACCGTAAAAGATTGATAACGAACGATACACAAAGTGAAATTCTAAAGAAAGTCAACACAAACAAATAAGGTAGAATGAAATACACCACAAACTTTCCCAAGATCCACAATGCATGAAAAGGCATTTGGCAACTCAGACCAGACTCTCTCTCCCTCCCTCCCTCCCCCCTCCATCCCTCCTCTGTGGTGACCCGTTTTCTCATCATTCGCAACACCCGACTAATACTTTGTGATTCGGTGGAAGTGGAGGAGGCAAGCTGAACACGGGAAGAGGGGCGGAGGATGGGAAGAGGAGGACAGGGGGGAAATGAGGTGCCGTTGGGGAAGAGGGGAAAACCTTAGCCCGCAACAAGAGAGGGAAAGCGCAATGAAATGCACGAAAGTGTTGGGAGGATTCTGCAAGAGTGATGATGCCTGCATGTTGCACCATGAATGAGGACTGTGAAGAAAAAGGAAAGGAAATGTAGAGACGTGATTGTTGGAGAAACAAAGAAAGAAATTCTAGTTAGTGGGGTTTTATACTCATTTTTTTTTTTTTTTTTTTTTTAGTTTTTTTTTTTTTTTTTTTGAGGCTGGGCTAGGAAAGGACATCCAGCTTTTTTACTTTGAATTAAATGAGTGACTGTTTACACTCTGTAATGTTCAATTTAGATTGTGAAATCTACAGTATCATGAGGATTGTTTATTCTCTGCCATGTTCAACTTAGATCGTGGAATTACAGTAGCTTTACCCATGATGTCCACTCATCCCAATGACGCAATGTCTGAAGGACAATTATAAGATACGAATTAGCATGATAAGCAAATCGAAAATGTTACTGGCAGTTACACCCTTTTTGCAATGAAAAAATGAAAAAAAATAAAAAAAAAGTGATTGCTTCCCACATTAATCAACGTTTTTTTTTTTTCCTACCTTCTCAAAGATAAACAACACAGAAAAGTAACGTGCCTTTTACCACCCTCCCGTCTTGATCTTATTCCGTCAAACATTCTTGCAAATCTCCGCTCAGTAACTAGTTTTTGGTGTGTGTGTGTGTGTGTGTGTATGAGAGAGAGAGAGAGAGAGAGAGAGAGAGAGAGAGAGAGAATCTTTATTGCGTTCATGCTTGCATTCTCCCTCATTCACCATCGGGATAAATCTTCCGAACTGGACTAGGCTTTGTCAAATCCACATCATCCGAAGAAAGTAAGAAGAAAAAAAGGCAATGAAAAGGTCTAGAGTGAAAAACGGTCAAATGCAAATGCTAGTGCCAAAGTAAAATACTTTACTGAAAGACTACTCTGAGCTGCTGACGTCTTTCGCCAATCTACCAATAAAGACCAAACGTTTATTAGCATGCCTCAGATGAGCGGTGATCAATATATACACCATTATTAACATTAACTGCATTAGTATCCTTCATATGCAGCGGCCACCGCCAATTAGGTTAGTATACTAAGAGTACCATTGAAAAAGTGTTAAGCTTAGACCTCAAGAACAAATACTTCTATGTTCATCAATACCATCCCCTCCCAGCCTCATCTAAGGTCAAGACCTCCCACCCACCACACACATCCCACCCACGCCATGACGCAATAATACTGGCCCGGCCACGACTTCCCTTCTTTGAACCCTTCGGGAGGATCTTTATGGCCCCTGATGCCAATGTAATCTTCCCTTTCTTGAAAGGACGCTTCCTCCAACCTCAATCAGCTATTAAATGTCGTCTTTCAGCCCCGTTCTGGCCACTGGCACGATCTAATCGTCCAGGGCTGGACCACCTTATGTCCTCGCGGTTTCTTGGCCTTTGTTGCTTGCTCTTAAATAAAAAAAATATTTTTCCAAACTAAAGGATTCGAAATATTTTTTTTTAATTCAATGAAACTTTTTTAATTGCTTTGTGCACAATTTCTGGTCTTCTCTGTTCCTAAATAAATCATAAATCCGCAGAATTAATTATTTCTAATATTTTAATGCCAATCATTTCTTTGTGCCAACTTTCGTCGTCTTCTCTGTTCCAAATAAATAGGAAATCCTCAGAACTCAAAGAATTCGTGGTGTTATTTTTTATTTAATGCAACTTTTTATTGTTTTGTGCACAATTTCGTTGTCTTCCCTGTTCCTAAATTAATAGATAAAAAAACATCCTCAGAACTAAAGGATTCGTGGTGGTTTTTTTTTATACTTATAAAAGGATTTTTGTTGGTTCTTTTATGAAAAAACTAGAAAATGTGGCAGAGATTATATATCAGAGCTCGAATACTACACTAGTAAATGTAAAAACGTTCCAGACCCCATTACATCATGCTTATAAGTATGACGATAATTACATACATCATCATCATAAGTACCACTGATATTTCCCTGTATCATCACAATAATCATTATCACATCAAAGAACCGCAAAGACAGAAACCAACTCCAAGACCCAAAAATGCATACTGACTTAGACAACCCCGGATTTATAGCTCTGATGGTTGTTACAACAGAGTAAATAACAATAAAGAAGATTATTAATCCACGATGGTGAGTTATAATTACCCCAGAAGAAATTATATGTAGTGACAATATACAAATAATGCCTGAATGAAAGCATAAACTTCTTTCCCATTACGAGAAAATCATGAACGCTGAGTATGAGATATACATACATACATATATTCGTACGCACATACACATACAATGAAACAATTTAAAATGTGAAGCGTGAAAACTACATTTGTGATATACAAAATTAACTGAATATTAACATGGTTAAATTGTCACCACACGGGCTGCATATTAAACACACGAAAAAAGCAGTACTGCTATTGCTACTGAGAGAGAGAGAGAGAGAGAGAGAGAGAGACCTTCGCACGAACCAATTTCCGAGCGACAGTCGAAGAGTCGAACGCAAGGCGTCAAAAGTGTCAGGGGCAGGACTTTAGAGGCCATTGGGAGTAGTCCCTTCTGGCGGCGCCTTTGACTACTCCTACTCCAGCCCCTACTCCCCCTCCTCCTCCCACTATCGCCACTCGGCCCTACCCTATCCCCATCCCCCCCCAGCATAGAATTTAAACTCTTATCTGCCTCCCTCTGGAAAGCCATTTAACTTCTGCTCTCTTTCTCCGGGAGATCAAATCTTCTCAATTTCGAGAAATGTTACAACATCAACAAAGTAATACTAATAAGACACTAGAATTATTACCACCTTTTCTACCCTTACTACTATACCTTTAGTTTATATCAAGATAATTTTTAGTTTACTACATTATATTGGGTGCACAGAATAGAAAATACAATGAGAAGATAGTCTATATCTCAAAATCTGCAAAACTGAAAGTATATGGTAACGCAAAATCAACGGTCACCAAAATATCTGGTAGCATATGCAGGCGATAAAGTTCATCTACTTAAAAGTAATGCTACTAAGACAAAATATCCGGTAACATGTGCAAGTGATAAAGTTCATCTACTTAAAAGTAATGCTACTAATAAGACAGAGGTAATACCAGCTTTTTCGACCAGTACTAGAATATGCCTTAGTTATATCTAGTTTACTATATTTTATCAGGAAGGCAGAATAGAAAATACAACGAGAATAGAGTCTATACCTCAGCAACTGCAAACAGACAACATATGGCAACTCAAAATCAACAGTGAACAAAATAATTGGTAACATATGCAAGCGATAAGTTGACCTACTTAAAAATGTCTACGGCAGAG